>NC_058132.1:399467480-399575240 GCF_016433145.1 Gracilinanus agilis
GGTCGATATATATATATATATATATATATATATATATATATATATATATATATATATATATATATATACATATATATATATATTTTTTTTTTAACTCAATACTCAATGTCCACTCCCTCTCTTTAATTAGCTTATAGGTGAAATCCCCTGGTCCAAAAGGCAGTTACTACAGGACCATCACCCTGGCTCTTGCCACCAGCGGCCACTTTGCGTAGAATCCATGAATCTTGCAGATTCAAGATTAAACCTGTAGCACAGAGGCTCTGGAGCGAGCGATAGGGCCGAGGGTGGTGCCAGAGAGTGGCCAAGGTTGCCTCCCATGAGGATTAGACAGAACAGACGAAAATCTCCTCTCACAGCGAAGCCTAGGAGGGGTTAAACAAATACCCCAAGGAGAAATAAACCGGCTGTGCAGCCTGCGTTTAGCCTAGCAGTTCTGGGAAGGCTGGAGAAAGGGACGGAGGGAGGACACGCTGGGCATCACGGCATCTAGTTTCTTAACGGCGCCTTCTCACGAGTGCAGCACCCGCCTCCCTTCCCCCTCTCCCATCCCGTCCAGCCTTTCCTCCTCTCCCAGACTCGGCGGCCGTACACAGGAGACGGTCTTAAACCCACTCTCGCTCGTTCCCCCTCCCGCGGCGCAAAGTTGACACTGGGACTGAGCTGCGCGGAAGCGAGAGTAGCAGATGACGATCTCTCGGAGACGAAAATAACTTCAGGCCTTTCGAAAAACACTCCATCGCCTCGACTCATAATTACCCTCCTCCCCCAACCAGACTGGGAGTCTCTCAAAAAGATGGTATGGGGTGGGGCACCCCCGAGTCACCGAATACAGGGCGGGAGCAACCCACTAAGGCCCAGACTTGGGGTTTAGTAGAGTTTATGAACTCCGAGTACTTGCATACACGCCATTCATTCCTCACTCCAGTACTCACTCCCCTTGTCAGCGCGGGCATCACATACACACACCAACATTCCTCCTTACCCCTAGTCCACAAATGCACACCATTCTCAACCGTAAACACACACCCAATTCGTCTCCCTACTAGGGCACACAGTCACAGAGCCCATTCCTCCTCACCCTAGCCCACAAAGACACATCATTCCCCTCTCACCCGAACATACACACATAACATCAATTCCTCCTCACCCCAACACACACACACACACACACACACACACACACACACACACACACACACACACACACAGTTCCCTCCTCATCACCTAAAGCTTCAAGAAAAGGTAGGGGTGCTTCGATTTTGGCAACTGGACTACCCCGCGGAAGTAGCATTATTTAACTAGGAGTTTTACTTAAGTGTGCCCTGACCCTCCGGGGAGAGGGGAGAGGCGGGGCCCCTGTGGCTGTATTCGTGAGCCTAGCTCTGCAGTCCCTCCGTTTCCGGAGCCACGCGCTCCTTCCTTCCTCCTCGGTTTTCCAGCCAAGGCCGCTGCAGCCGCCAATCCCCGACGCGCTTAGCGAAGCGATCGGCTCCATGGCACTGGGGCCGATTCGCCTCGCTGCATTCTGCTTGCCTGCCAGCCTGGCTGCCTGTCAGCGGGGGCGCAAAACAATTGCAGTAAACTCCGGGGGAGCATGAGTTAACCAAAGACTTCACTGTGTCTTGTCCCCCAGATAAGACCTCTGACACTGACACACACTCCTTCACCCAGGGGCCTTGGGTTTGCCAATCACTAGCTCTCACCCCTACGTTTGCCAGCCCCTGAGCTCTCACCCTTACGTTTGCCAATCTCTAGCTCTCGCCCTTACATTTGCCAGTCTCTTAGCTCTTGCCATAATTCTGGCAGGGGGGAAAAAGAGGACAAAGATGGATATCCGATCCCAAGCTGATCTAAGGATAGGATCAGTTCCAAAGAAAGGAGCTGGTGAAGAAACTAAGAAAAATTATCCTTCCAGGCACATTCTATCACTACCTGGGCTCCAGGAAGCAGACCTTGGGAAGACCTCTTATTCCTCCCCCCCCCCCCCCATCGAGGGATTGGGCAATATTAAGTTTAAACAATGTGTAACGGAGGTTGAGAGAAGAAGAGCAAGCAAGTTTAAGCTCCGCCACATTTTTTGCATGACCTGGGAGGAGTCCTTTCTCTACTTTAAGCCTCAGTTTCCTAATATGTAAAACAAAATTTGGCCTTGATGATCTCTAAGATCCCTTACAAAGCTAAGATTCTAAGACTCTAGAACCTCTTCCAATCTAGAGAAGGCTTTAGGCTTAAAAAAGGAATAACCTACGAGGTTGAGACTGAGTCTAGGCCCGTTCCTGCCCAGGATAATAAACTAACCCGCCAGCCCGCCCGTAGCAGGCGGGAAGCCGCCCTTGGAAGCTGACTGCATCAGCCCAAGGGGAAGTTTATTTATAGCTTGTAAACGTAAAGGAAACCAGCCGGCGCTAGAACTCCTCTGTAGCCAGCTCCCTCCTATTCCCACCTGCCCACCAGGGAGTCAGCAGTCCGAGGGATCCGAGTGAGAGAAGAGAGTGCCACCTCACCCTTCACCTCTTACAGCTACTTTCCCTCTCTCCCCCCCTCCCACTACCCTTCCTCCACTGGAGCAAAAGGTTTTGAGACTCAGCAGAAGCTGTAAAAACTCCTCTCGGGGATTCTTTGGATTACTCAACAGAGTAAATGGCTCGTCCTAAAGAGATAAGAGGGGGAGACAGGTTGGGAAGATCTCCAGCTGGCAAAACCAAGCATGCCCTGTAACTAGGATAAGAGGACTGACCCGTAGAGGGGTCGGAAGACTAGGCTAGCTGCGCCAGCATAGTCGCCAGCAAGCAGCCTGGCATAAACAGCTCACACCCCCAGGCCCGTGAAAAGCCTTTGGGGTAGGAGAAGGGGGGTGCGGTACATTTCTGGAGCCTTTCGGCGGAACTGAGCTGCCAGCGCCTCCAGCAGGGCACGCGTGTTTCCCCCACCCCCTCACCGCACACATGTAATTTGCAAAGCACAAAAATAAGACACAGAGGGGGGTTTATGATCCACGTTTGACAGCGTTTGTGAGTGAGCCAACCCCATCGCACCCCTAATCTCCTGCTTCTCAACCCAGTTTATTCCGCCTCTTCTGGAGAGCCCCACGTACGCGCGAAAGGATTACAATAGCTCAGCAGTACTCGGGAGGGGGTGGGGGTGGCGAAGAGCTCGTAGGAGCTGTGGAAACGCCGAAGTGGCGAGGAAAAGATCGGAGGGCGGGGAGGCAAGCTTATGAATAGGACTGCCGACCCAGAGCAGAAAAAACGCCAACGCCAAGCCAGGGCCTCGTACCTTTCCCTACCCGAGCAGAACGAGCCCCTGGGGTTCAGGGCACAGGTGCAAGGAGGTTTGGGGGCAAGCGAGGGGTGAAGAATTGTGAAATGGGATGTTGGCTGGAGCATAGCATAATGGTGGTGGCTGGAACAATCTAAGCTTTGTATACAGAGCCGGTTGTTTTTACGCTGCTACTCTCTCATTCGCACCGTATGGTACTTTAATCCCAGCCCACGACTAAATACAAACGCACTTGTGTCTTGCGGGTCACCAGGGGCAGCATTTGGAGACCCACACACACACACCCCTTTCTCCCTTCCCCACCCCCTGCGGTCCTTTCCCTGCCCCCAACACGCCAGCGGAATGAGCTGCCAATCTCCTCTCCTTTCCCTTCCCCCCACTTTCCTCCTCCCCTCCCCCGTCCCCGCCTCCTAATTCCTAGCTTGGGTTGGAGATCCCACTTTAGCTTAAAACCCCGGGCTTCCTGGACCACAGGCCGCTTTCTTTTTTACGGCTAACGACTGGGGGCCCTCTCAGCTGTCCACTCCTTCCCCAGGCCTTCCACTCCACCTCGCCCGCCTCCCCTGCCCCCCTACTCTCTCCTCTCGTCTCTCTTGGCGTCCCCTCCCCCGCCTGAGCGCTGTGGACTTCGCCGAACAATAGTAAATGTCAACAGATTCCATGCAGCGAGTGCCTGACTCTACAGTGATAAGGGTGAGCTCGGCAGCTTCTGGCTCCGCGCTGCGCTGCTGCGGCTGTAGGAGCAAGCCCCCCAGCCCATCACAGGAAAGAATAGGCCTAGGCGAAACGAAATGCGTGCGAAAGGGAAGCTAGGGAGGGAAGGTAGTGAGCCGTAGGGAGGGAAACCAACCGTACATGATTTAGGGCCTGGAGATCAGCTTCACTCGCAAGTCAGAGCCTCTCCTCTCCCACCCACACACCTCCCCACTTCACCAGCTCCCCGACTCAGGCTTCGTTGCGCAATCCTGTGTTTGCGGGGTAGGAGAACCCAAGCTGCAAGGCTAGAGATCAGGAAATGGGAGGGAGGAATACTGTGCTAGTACATATTCTGCCCAAGACGGACTATCACTAACGCAGAAGACACAGCAGGGGACCCTGGGAACCGCCTGGCAGCTCCGAAGAAGGGACCGACCCTGTTTTCCAAATCAAACCCCAACCCTCCTCCCCTCCCGCCCCTTCATCCCCAGCCCTGAATAAGAGCCTGTAAGGGAGCCTTTTCTGACTTGCAAACCGTCTGGATCGGAGTTTTGGTCTCCATGTCTGTGCACCGGAATACGAGAATCGACTAATCGCCGGTTTCTCCGGAAACCGATTAAAAGATTTGTTTATTTTTTAAAAGCGCGCGCGTGCGCGCGCACGAACACACGTAAGTCTTCTGTATCCACCACCCAGTTGAGTTACAATGCACAAATTGATTCTCACGCGTTGGTATTAATGGGTTATTCCTCCTAAATTGTTGCCAACTTTGCTAATAGATTATTATTTAAATGATTTAGTTTTTTAAAATTACGTGTTGTTTTATAGATGCATATTTACTTAAAGAAATCAACTGCATCTATTAACATATTAAAGAGAGAATAAAGCATCGGGCTGGTGTAATGTACTGTTCAGCCTTACTTTGGGTGCTTCCTAAGATAGGAAAATCTTATTTGTTTAATAATAAGTCACTCATGAATATGCAAATAGGCATCCGTGCAGTACCTCACTTCTGTCACTATTAATGAGTTGCAAATTAATGTGACAACAAAAGGAAAATCTATTTAGTGGAGGACTCAAGTTCATACCTGGTGTAAGACCATGAAGTCTTTCATCCTAGTGAGTAAAGGGGAATGGGAAAGGGTCAGGAAATGGCAAAAGCAGAGAAGGATGAAGACAGTTATCCACCCGGTCCAGTTGTCTTTTCAGCAAAGTGCTTTTGGTCCGAAATATTAGCATTAGAGTGAGCATTCTCAAAACCTGACTCAGTCAGACTCCGTTGGAGGAGTAGAAATGAAAAATAATTCACGCTTTGAAATGCTAGTTGCTCATTTCTCCAGGACCTCTCCAAGAGGCTCGCTAACCAAGTTCTGAAGCCCACTTGGACCCAAATTCCTTCAGACAGTTTTTAAGACATTAAATTACCTAGAAGGCCTTAAGGACACCAATCTAAAGCCTCATCATAGAGTGGAAGCTAGCATGGGTTGTGGAAGTTTTAGATAATTTTGACAGATTCTGCTAAGCTGGAAAAGCTTCCAATAAGAGCCTGGTGATAACTGCCTTTCTTAGGTCTGAGTTAAGTTCATAGAAACTTCATCAGAGAGTTGGCCACCAAACAATGAATTTTGGGGGGGTCCTAACAACATAATACACTTATGTACCACCTAGTTCACTACAGCCTTTCGAATGAGTTACGTTTTAACTTCTTTCCAGATAAAGAAACTGAGGCTCCACTAAGTGGCTTTCCATAGTCTCACAGATAATGACTGTCAATTGGCATTGGAACCTCTGAATTCTCTGGAGTCTCTTGGATTTCACTTCTAGTGCTCATAGTATAACTTTACTGTGGGGGTAGATAGATGGATAGCACAGTGGACAGAATTCCAGACCTGAAGTCAGGAGAACTTGGGTTTAAATCTGGCCTCAGACACTTCCTGGATGTGTGATCCTGGTCAAGTCACTTAACCCAATTGCCACTCTTCTGTCTTAGAATTAATACTAAGAAGGTAAGGGGTTTTTTTTTTGTTTGTTTTTTTTAAACATACTCTGAGGACCCACAACTTAATATAGGTGTTGTATCCTGCTTTGGTACAGAGAATACCTGCACAATTGGTTCCAGATCCTTTAAAATAGAAAATTGACCCAAGATATTTTTGAGAGAAGAGTTTTTTTGAATGGCAAGAAATTGTGAATCAGAAAATTAAGGCTTTTCTCCCAGCCTATTCCCTGTAGATTCCATTGATTCTTATCTGATCTACATTTTTTCTGTATTGTGATCTGGGCTGGATATCAGAGATAGTTTGATTTCATTAGTCAGTGTTAAAGAGCACATTAACTTGAGTTGCAGTTAAGTTTATTTGCATAAATTAAAGTCCACCAGTCCCTGAGCAAAAACAGTCTCCTGGAGAGTATTTCCAGAAGTTACATGCATGA
Organism: Gracilinanus agilis; assembly: GCF_016433145.1. NCBI lineage: Eukaryota > Metazoa > Chordata > Mammalia > Didelphimorphia > Didelphidae > Gracilinanus > Gracilinanus agilis. The sequence continues at coordinate 399,473,892 of NC_058132.1, forward strand.
ATTCGTTTTTTCGAATCTCACCCTTTTTTGAACCAGCTACTAATAATCTCTCTCACCAGTTCTCATTCCCTCAGGACTGTTCTCTCACATGAATAAGTATTTGAGAGGAGCTGGCAGAACTTCATTTTGCTAAAGGTGGGAGAAGAGTTGGGGCCAGCATTAAATGCCAGATTTTTTGACCAATTGTTTTGAATGCTATAACGTTCAAAGAAAACAGAGGGATATAAAAGGATATTCACCTTATGGGAAATAGGAGGGAAGGGCAAGGGAAAAGAGTTAAGGAATACAGCAAAACTAAGTTTTAAGGCAATTATTACAGCTTTAAACTAGTACAAATAATAAAATGCTTTAAATTGTGCTTTTGGTCACTTTGTGGCAGAAAAAACAAAATAAAATCATAATAATTCATTATTCCAGGAAATGAAGTACTGTTCAGTAGACAGAAAGCCAATCCTAGATACCGGAGGTACTAGGTTCAAATTTGGCCTCAGATGCTTATCTCTGTGACCTTGGGCAAGTCACTTAACCCCAATTACCCTGCCCTAGCCTTGGAATCCATACTTAGTAGCAATCCTAAAACAAAAGATAAGGATTTAATAAAAGAATTCATTACTCTTTTAACTTAAAGAAAAGTACAGTCTTAAGAGAATCAGAATGAAGCTAGGTTCAAATCCGGCCTCAGACACTTCCCAACTGTGTGACCCTGGGCAAGTCACTTGCCCACCCTTACCACTCTTCCACCTAGGAGCCAATACACAGAAGTTAAGGGTTTCAAAACAAAACAAAACAAAACAAAAAGAATGAAGCAAAACATTCATACTTCAGTAATATAAAGTGTAAAATGCAAAATGAGCATGATCTTGTACACCAAAATATTGCCGAAAAACAAAACAATTTCCTTTCTATCTGGAGTGTAATTTTGCACATACCAATAAGGTTTTGGGGTGGGGAGTGACTTGTATGACTTAAGAATAATATCCTGTCCCAAGAGTAGAATTCTAAAATGCAGAAGTGTATTCCTCAATTCCAGGGCATGTAGGTGGTGTGGTGAATAGAATGCTAGGCCTAGAGTCAGACACTCGGACTTGCCTCAGTTTCCTCATCTGTCAAATTAGCTAGAGAAGGAAAAGGCAAGCCACTCCATTATCTTCGCCACAAAGAGTCAGATGTGATCCAACAACAATATTCCTTAAAATCACACAAAGAGGGGACAGCTGGGTAGCTCAGTGGATTGAGAGCCAGGCCTAGAGATAGGAGGTCCTAGGTTCAAATCTGTCCTCAGACACTTCCCAGCAGTGTGACCCTGGGCAAGTCACTTGACCTCCATTGCCTACTCTTACCCATTCTGCCTTGGAGCCAATACAAAGTATTGACTCTAAGAAGAAAGGTAAGGGTTTAAAAAAAAATCACACAAAGGCAGGCACATAATATTTACTGAACATATTTCTGAATATGCTTCTATTTCATGCTGCACAAATAAAAATAATCTGTTCCCATTTTTCCAGAAAAAAAAAAAAAAAGATTGCCCAGTATACTAAGGCAGCTCACATTGCTCTTACAAAGAAAAAAACACCATGCTGTTTCTTTCAGTTTCTGACCCAATAATGTACAGATCTATTTGTAAGAGCAAGACTATGTATCCATCTTGCCTTGGCCTAGGAGAAATAGGCTACATTTGGACACCTAGTATAGTTTTTGCCTTTGATTTTGTTACAGAGATATTTTGTGTTTTGGGTGAGTAGTGTCTTTCCTGTTGATATTTTTATTTGAGTTTAAAAAATCTTTTATATTAGATCTCTCAATAAAGCTACTTGCCAACCCTCCCCAGTTTTCGCATTCTCCTATTCAAATAACATTTGTTCGGGCAAACATAAGATGGCAAGAAAAATAAAATATCAGGGCACTGGGCAGGAAAGGGAAATATGTGGGAAGAAAAAGACTTAGAGGAAGGTCAACTGGAAGGTAGAAGAACAAAATGCAACTGGGGCATAAATAAGGGTACTTTCCCAAGTTGTTAACAAGCTAAAAACAAAGGGTGGGGAGCACCTCAAAGGAGGTGCTGAGTTAGCTGTGGCAATGGTTTTGAGAATGAAATAGGCCTCCAAACTCCAGAGACTTCCAGTAGATCTGCTGAATAGTCTCAAAAAAACTATAGCAGGCTTCTATCCTTCATGAAATAGTAATAACTCCTTTAATGGTACATCACTCTAATCTGTGGGAAATTAATCCCATTATTGAATTGGAATATTTTTCAAGAAAAAAATTTCTCTTTAGCACCCCTGAAAAGTGATCTGATTCTGAACTGAGACCACAGTTCCTCCCCCAGGCTATGGAGTTGAATTGGGATATCTCTTCTTTTGTTTGGATCTTGGAAGGATAACAGGATTAGGGGCAAGGATGAGCAGCCACTTGACCCACTTGAAAGATTAAATCAACAGATTCTAGGGCCATATTGGGAAATATGATGAACCCTGACTAAGAATAGGTTAAGCAGCCATGTTGACCCAGCCACATGGCAGAATGAGTGGACACCTTCTAGGTTCCAACAAGGACATTCCCCTTCCTGTGAAAGAGTAATGAGGGAGGGGGTTGCTGTCTCTGAGTTTACCTCCTCAGGGACTATTTACCAGTCAGAAATGTCTGCAGACATCCAGAGGAGAGACTGAGTGATGAGAATATAAGAGGTATAGTGGCCTGTACCACAAGAATTCTCTCTCTTACCCTGTTTGGGCATCTTGGTATCCATTCAGGTTATGGAGGGAGTCACCCAGCTAGTTTAGATTTTCTTGATTAATAAAATACTTTATGAACTCAATTGTTACATGTCACAGTCATCAACCACATGTCCCTCTCTATGCTCTGTCTCTTTTCTTTCTATACTGTCTCAGGTAGTCATCTAATCAACTCCCAGTAGTTCAATTATCATCTCTTTGCATATAATTTCTAGATCTATAGATTATACCTGGAATCTCTCCTGAGGCAAAGTTCTGAATCAGAGTCTTATAATTCTGACTCATTGTCAACTCAAGGGGTGTATGGGGTATTCAGAGAGGACTAGCACTTCTAGTATGAGGGCTTGCTGAGTCCTTTTCAGGGCTGCTCATTCACTATTGGTATCCACCTTTCATCCAACTTTTATCTATGACTCCAAGAAGCTATAGCATGAGCAGAGCATCCTGCTAAAACCATCTCAACAGATAGGCTAAACCAGGTTGGGAGTAATCTATAGACCACGAAGCCCTTAGGAAGTCAGAGGGATGACTATCCCAAGCATGGGAAGACAACCCCCACAGCATAATGGGCAGATGAAAACAATTTGTTCCAAAGGGTAACCAAAAGACTACAAATCTACTAGTGATTTAGGAGGACATTCTGATAGCCATGAAAGTGACTGAAGCAGGCACTGTGGAAAACTTAGAGCTTGTTCAGATATTGAAGATGCCAAGGCCATACACTGCATCTCAGGCCATTGCCATTCTCCTTGACTTTTGTCTTGCTACCGGACTTCAATGACTCTGAAAGAGTGAGGCTAATATCTTTGTATACATCTGCACAAAATCACAAGCAAGTCAAGACATCACCCAATTGTGATGTCATTGGTCCTCTGAAAACAAAAGATGAACAACAAAATGTGTGTGGGGAAGGATTTAAGCAAAACTAATCAATAGGGGAAAAATGTCTTCTAATATTTTGTAAAAGTAGAAAATAATGGATGTGGAACATTGCAGACATTAGGATTTTTTCCCACATGTTAGTTAGTTGATTCCATCTTGAATCCCTTACCTTCTGTCTTAGAATCAATACTGAGTATAAATTCCAAGGCAGAAAAATGGAAAGGATCAGGCAATTGGGATTAAGTGACTTGTCCAGGGTTACACAGTTAGGAAATGTCTGAGGCTAGTGTAGTATTTTTTAAAATTCCTTTTAATTCTCTTTTTCCTGAGCTATGCTTTGTTAATCAAGGCAAAAACCTAAATAAAAAATTTTCCTTTTAATGACACACAGAACATTCCATCCCAAGGAAAGATATGGCAAGAAGAGTTCTCAGATCCAAAACAGAATGGCTTAAACTTGTGTAGGATGAAGGAACAGGTATCAGGGGAGCCATTTTCTTGCTCACTATCCAGTTTGGGGTCATCAATCCAAGGAGGAGAGTGGAGGGGACCTATTATAAGAAGTGGCATTTCAGAGTGAGAAAGAGTCACAGATCTTAGGCTGTGTATCAAGCAAAGATGGAGGATATGGAACCAGGTCTCAAATTCACACTTGATCCCAATTTGAATCCTATAGAGAAATGACCAGGATAGGAATCCAAGACCAAAGAAAAGTTGATAGTTTTGTCAATGTGAGCCAGCCAAGCTTTCCAAATGACTGATGATAAATGACTACAACAGCAATATACTAAAATTCTAATTAAGATAAGCCCACAGACCATGTACTCATACCCAAATTCAGGTCAGTGACATATAGAGCTTTTAAAAAAGGAGACAGCAATAAGATTTTGCCCTGGATCAGACCATTTGGGGAGCACTGAAATCTTGAAGGTCCCTACCCTGAGCTGTCACTGAGATCCTGGAATAATACAACAATCCATAATCCAAGAAAGCAGCAGCAGGACCAACCAAGACCTGCCCTCTTAAAGTCTCAGAGCCTGGCCTTAAAATAGTCTAATGATCTTAATATAATCAGGAAGTAGGCTGGAATAATGAGAAAATGTTTAAAAATTCCACCATGGAAAGATAGCATTGTGACAAGTATATTTAAGTCATACACATAGAAGAAGAGAATGACTCCAAAGCATCTACAAGCAAAACTCCAAAGAAAAACACAGCTTGGGCAAAAATTCAACAAAACTCAAAAATTCCTGGAAGAAATTAAACAAATCTTTTTTTAAAAAGAGTTTTTAAATGTTTTTATAAATGAGAGTACCAGAAGAAAAAAATTGGAAAAGAAATGAGAGATATGGAAAAAAATTGGAAAGGGAATTAGCAGCTTGGCATAAGAAATATGAAACCTTGCCCAAGCAACAAATTCCCTAAAATGATCTTCTTGCCTCATGAAGAATGGACCAAATAGAAGCCAATGACACAACGAGGCAACAAGAATAAAGTCAAAAGACTGAAAAAAAATAGAAGAAAAGGTAAAGTATCTAATGGCAAAAACAATTGACATGGGCAATAAATCAAGAAGAGAAAATTTGAGACCAGTTGAACTATTTGAAAGTGATGATAAAAAAAAAAAAAACAAACAACACCTTAGACATCATACTTCAAGAAATCTTTTTTTAAAACTTGTTCAGATCTTTTAGAGTCGGAGGAAAAAAATAGAGATGAAAAGAACTCACCACTTCCTGAAAGAAATGACAAAATGAAATTCTCAGGAAAAGGATAACCCAAACCCACAGCTTCCAGGTCAAAGAAAAAAATATTGCAAGAAACCAGAAAGAAAGAATTCAAGTACTGAGGAAGCACAGTCAAGAACACATAACATGGGGGCGGAGGAGGGGGAAGAACACATAAGTAGCAGCCATCACTATAAAGGAATGGAGAACTGGTAATATGATATTCCAGAAAACAAAGCATATAGGCTTACAACCAAGAATAACTTACCCAACAAAACTCATCATAATCCTACAAAGGAAAAACTGGATCTTGAATGAAATAGATTTCAGGCATTCCTGAAGAAATGATCAAAGCTACTTAGAAATTTTGAAGTGCAAACCTAACAGTAAAGAGAAACATGAAAAATTAATTAATTGACATAGGATTAAACAAAGATAAACTGTTTACATTCAAATATGGAGAGATATCTTGTCAGGAGTTCTAGAAGAAATCTAATGGGACTCAAAGTCTGGGAAAGGTTCTATTAATATCTTTGTGGAAAAGGTGGAGTAGAAGAATAATTAGAGAATAAATGGAGAGGAAGTGAAAAATATGTCATATAAGAGGGGGGGAAATAAATATGCAAACAAGGAAGAGCAGATGGGAACAGCTGACACTAGAACCTCACTCTCATCTAGACTGGTCAAGAAGGAAAAATATACACATACACAGAGTTGAGTACAAAAATATATTTCTCTCAATGGGAAAATAGGAGAGAAAGGGAAGAAAAGAAAAGGAAGAATTAGTGGTAGAGTGGATTAAGATTAGTCCTAAGCAAAACAAACTTTAAGGATGTATTTTTAAAATTATACCTTTTTTTGAAGTGTCAATGAAAAGGAATCTTAGAGGGTGTCCATCAATTCAGGAAATGACTGAACAAGTTATGGCATATAAATATGATAAAATACTATTGTGTTAAGAAATGATGTAGAGGATGGTTTCAGAAAAATTCAGGAATACTGATAAGCAGAACGCGGTGAGAAGAACCAGGAGAACAATTTATATGATGACAACAATATCATAAAGACAAATTACTTTGAAAGACTTAAGGATTTTGACAAGTGCAAAGACTAATCATTATTCCAGGGGACTAATGATGAAACATTTTACTTACTTCTTGATAAAGAAGCTAAGGATTTAGAGGAAGAATGAGACATTTTAAGAGAGAAGAAGCCAAAGTGTTTGGATTTTTTTTAATGTTTGTAACAGGGATTTTATTCTTTCGTTCTCCAGTTGGTGAAAGAAATTAGAGGGAAGAGTAGGCAGTTTTTTGCTGATTGAAAAAAATTTAATTTTAAAAAAGGTAGACTGGTTCTCTGGGAGTAGGGAAAAGGGAGAAGGAAAATGTAGGTGATATAAAAATAAAAATTTATTTTTAAAAATTGGGTTTCTTTCCTCAACACCATATTCCTATCCGGTGACCAAAATATCCTTGCATATAATAAGACCCTTAAGAAATGTTTGTTGAATGAATGAATGAATATCAAAGTAAGGTTTCAACACATACTTATTGAGCATCTGCCATGGTACTGTGATACACTGTGAGAGTATAAAAATGTAACTAAGCAAATAAATATATTTAAGCGAGTACTGTGTGTGGCATTGTGCTGGGGTTACAAAGACAAAAGAAAATAGTCTCTAAAATTCAAGAGATTTAAATCCAAAAATGCAACAAAAAGCATTTATTAAATGCTAGGTTCTGTGCTTGGTGCTAGAAATACAAATACAAAAACACTCTACTATCAGAGAAGGGGTTGGAATTGAACAACATGCAGACTTATTGATAAATGGAAAAAAAATAAAATTTGGCAGGCAATATCTCAGATGAGAATATAAAGATGAATAATAGCACAGCTACAGTGCTCAAGGTATATAACAGAATAAGAAGTAGTAGAATGAATGTTAGTGCAATTAAATAGTGCAAAATTTAGTAAGAAATAAGAAAAAATGTGCAAATATAAAATAGAGCATTAATAATACAAGATAGTATGGAAGAACAATGAGTCGATTCAGTAGAGCAATGGTTCCTAAACTTTTTTGTCTTAAGACCATTTTATATTCTTGGAAATTGAAGATCTCTAAAACTTTCTGTTTATAGGGGAAGGGGCTAATCAATATTTCTATTACTGGAAAATTCTTAAAATCTCCTTAAACATTAAAACTCTCTGCCTATATTCATTTTTCTTCATATAATACATATTCTTGATAATAACCTTTTGTGCTTTTCACATGCAACCCAAATACTGGAAAACTCATATTAACTGATGCATGGTTGTCTATGAACACTCATTTTTGAGAACTTGCAAACTTCTCAGATATAATGCTGATCACTACTATAGGTTAAAATTTTTAAAAGGAAAAATGATGGTCCCTGCTCTTAAGAAACACAGTCCTTCAAGCAGTATGATTTCAGAAAAATCTAGAAAGACTTACATGAACTGATGCAAAGTGAGCAGAACCAGAAGAACATGTACACAGTGACAGCAATATATCTTGATGAACAACTGTCAATGATCTATTCTCAGCAGTGTAGTAATCAAAGACATTTCCAGACACTCAGGATGAAAAATGCCATCTGCCCTCTAAGAAAGAACTGATGGAATCTAAATGAAGACTGAAACATGCTGTATTTCATCTTCTTTCTTCATTTTTTATTCATTTGAGATCTGTTCTACAAAGTGACTAATACAAAAAATGTTCTACATAATTACATATTAAAATTTATATCAGATTGCTTATTGTCTCAGAGCGGGGGTAGGGTCATAGAGAGAGGGTAGGAGGATCAGAAGAAGAGAGAGAATTTGAAACTCAAAACTTTTTATAAGTTTTAAAAATTGTTTTTACATGGAATAGAGGGGAAATAAAATTTTGTTTTAAAGCATAAAAAAGAAACAAAAAAGAAACTTAGTCCTTCTCCATATATAAAAGAAAGGGTACTCTCTCTGTGTGTTCCATTTACCAGCTCACCTTTTACATAAATAGGTAGTCCTCCATACCTAGAATGATCTCTCTTTTTTCCTCTGCTTCTTGGAATCATTACATAACTGGGGGTTGGGGATATGAGGGGAGTCAATATAAAGGTCCAGTCCTTAGAGCATGATCAGATCTACCATTTTTTATGCATTATACAGAGTACATGCAGTTTTTTTCTGGTCTGCTTTCTAAGCCAACCAAATATGGAGGTTTGATGAGCCTTTTTATGACTATAAGTGACTCAGAGGGGGAAGGACTATCACAGGTAGAAATCAGGTAAATATTGTATGGTGGCAAGGAGTCTTTTGTTTGGTTGGCTGCAGGGTTGCTGATGACTCAAAAGAGCTGGGCTAAGTTGGTGTACAAAAGGCTTGATATCCCCTTCCCTCAAGTTTTTTGGGAGATTTTCCTTCCTGGTACCCAAAAGGAAAGAACTGCTGTGAGTGGCTAGGTGACAAAAGGACAATAATTTTCCTGTCTCTGATTCAGATGTCAGTTGTCCATAAACATGGCACCTGTTTCTCTTGTGTTAATTTTTTCCTAATCATAGTCGAATGAGTATTCCCAAAAAAGGAAAACCCAGTTAACTGATGAGATGAGGAGATCCACTAGGTGATTAGAGGTCCCACTAGCAGATGGAGTTATTGGAACAGCATCTGAACAATTTCCTTGCAAAAGCCCAAAACTGAACTGACCCAATCAGCTAAGGCACTTCACCTATTGCTTGGTTTGACTTGGTGGGTACTTCAGGAATGGCTAGATGGCACAGTAGATAGAATTCTGGGCCTGAAGTCAAGAAAATCTGACCACCATCCTCAGATACTTATTAGCTATGTGACCCTAGAGACCCTGGGCACATAGTAGGTGCTTAAGAAATATCTACTGATTAATTGACTTAACCCTAATTTGCCTCAGTTTCCTCAGCTGTAAAGTGGAGATAATAATGGCACTTTCCAGGGTTGTTGTGAAGATTAAATAAGATATTATTTGTAAAGCACTTAGCATAGTGCCTGGCACATAACAGATGCTTAATAAAAGTTTACTTCTTTCCTCTCTACTCCTAAAAGGAAAGAACTTATAAGGCCAGCTGTCCTAAGAGACACCTCGGCCTGACTGTTCCCTGTATATGTGTTTTATTAATGACTTTTATGCTTTAAGTTTGAACCTGCTTGTACACGATAGGGAGAGTGCATCCTCAATTTAGGGGATATTTTGTAGCTTCTTGCTATATCCTTTTAGCAAATATCCTTCTGTAAAAGCTAATTGATGTTAACTGGGTCGTTTTGGGGGAGGTCACTGTATGAGTGTTCATTCTTTACTGATTTTAGGTGAATTGAGTGTTCCAAGAGGGGATTGGCCAATCACTGGGTGGGACAAGGAAATCCATCAAAATCAGCAGAGGTCTCTCTCCCTGACAATCAGGTCCAGTGGCAGTCACAGCCACATCTGGCGAAGAACCAGCAGAGCAGCCAAAGACCATACTCCGAACCCCCAACTCCTCAGGGTTACCAGAAGAATCCTAGGGGAAGAAGTAGAAGTGTTCCCTATGAGAATGTAATCTGCTAGTCATTTAATATGAGTTGAGAAGTTCTACACCTTATCTCACTTCAAGGTCCAACTCAAATTCAATCTCCTACTAACGACCTTTTTTGATCTTCGCAATTTAAATTCATTTTGCCTTTTTTTAAAAAAAAAATCCTTCTCTGCCCCCTTTCTCCCCACCCCTCACTCCCCTGGAGGAATACATCAAGTTGTAATTGATTGAAACACAAGACAAACTCAGAGTGAGAATAGCTGACATTCATAGACACTTTAAGGTTTGCCAAGGGCTTTACAAATATTATCTCTTTGTTTTCTTCCCAATGGCTCCAGGAGGTTGGGATATTACTCCAGATTACATATGAAGAAATCTGCCTCAGGACAGACAGAATTAATAGTTAGTATCTGAGTCTGGATTTGAACACAGATCCTCCTGACTACAGACCCAACACTCCATCCACTACACCACCTCACTGATGCAATAAGGTCTTTCTTTGAAATAAAGAACAGTGCCCAATCTATTTAAGTCCATGGCTTTCCTTTTTCTAGGAGAAAACATCTGTTGGACATCCCCTCATACACACATTCTTTCAGTTGAATGTTTTAAAATGTACACCTTTATCCCCTCTCCTTTACAGACTGCCCCAAGGATAGCAGCAGAAACCAATGGAATGGCACAGTAGGCATTTAAACAATAAACAGAATATTTGTCTCATTTTATGCTCTATTTATTTTACATATGTTTTGTTTTGCTTATTTGTATATATGTTGTATCTCCTTGTAGAATGTAAATTCCATGAGGTTAGAGACATTTTTTTTAAATCTTTGTCTTTTCATTGCCAGCCATAGTTCCTAGGCCAGAATAAGTATAAACTTAGTAAAATGCTTTATGAATTAAAATCCTGAAATATTATAGTAGGGGCAGAAGTATTCTTAGGGATGAAGAAAAAGAAGTACTTAAAGTTCAATGGGGTTTCAAACGCCTTCCCTGGATTCAGTTTTTTAAATCTAACTTTATATTCCATCACCTTCATTTCTAAATAAATTTATCTTCCCAAACCCAGAAAGCCATCCCTTATAATGATTTTAAATGAAAGGGGGGGAAAAAACCCCAGTCCAGCAAAAGCTATCAATGTATATTCTATGTATGATAGGATATATTCTATTCCACACTCAGACTATGACCTTTGCAAAGGAGGATTAAGGTACATTTTCTTAATTTTCCAATTTTTGTCATTATAATTATTCATCCTTGAGCTTGGAGTTTTGTTCCTTCCATTTGTATTGCATAGATATTTGGTATATTGTTTTCCTAGTTCTTGTTTCCTCTGCATCAGTTCACCTAAGTCTTTTCATATTTCTTTGAATTCTTCATATTTGGAATTTTTTACAGAGCATTATGTTCACACAATTTTTTAGCCCTTTCCTAATCAACCTGTGTTCAGTTTTCGAATAAAATGAATGTGTAAATTTTATAATTTGGAGATTTTCTGTTTAGAGGGAGAACAATAAGAGTTATTGTTAAAAGAATTAGTAAAGGTAGGGTGTTCTAAATATGGAAAAATAGCAGGAATAAAAAAAGTGAAGAAGGTAGGATTGAGCCAACAAACAAATTTCCTTGCCTGAGAAGATTGCTGGAAAATAATGACAACTATGGTTATGAAAGACAGTTGATTAAAGAACAATCTGGCAGAGGAATTTGGATTTGATAGACTATGAATGGAAAGGTTCTAAACCGGGTTATTAACATAGGATTTATGATATTTCCTAGCTGTGTGATCTTGGGCTAGTCTCTTGCCTAGCCTTTACTACTCTTCTACCTTGTAGAAGGTAAAGGTTTAAAAAAAAAATCTTAGTATTTACTTGGATATATCTGTGATTTCCTACATACAGGCATTTCTCCTCCTGCTCTGGACATATCCAGTCCATTATTTCTCATCTTGTGTAACTCTGATCATATCCTTCCTCCCTCCCTCCCTCCCTCCCTCTCTCCCTCCCTTCCTTCCTTCCTTCCTTCCTTCTTTCCTTCCTTCCTTCCTTCCTTCCTTCCTTCCTTTTCTCTCTCTTCTTTCTTTCATTCTTTCTAGAAACCTTTACTTTTTTCTTTCTTAGAATCAATACTGAGTATTGGTCCCCAGGCAGAAGAGAGGTAAGAACTAGACCAGTAATGGGCAAACTAGGGACCAGGGCACAGGCCAAAGTTGGCCCCCTGAAATGTTCTATCAGGCTGCGTGACATTATTCCTAATCTGACAAATACAATGAGTAGGATACAATACAATGAAACTTCGAAAGAGTTGCCTTAGAAACAGACTGACAGATGAGCATTTCCTTTCCTTTGCCCCCTCTTTAAAAAGTTTGCCCATCACTGGACTAAACAATGGGGGTTAAATGACTTGCCCTGGGTCCCACTGTTAGGAAGTATCAGAGGCCAGATATGAACGTAGCCTCTAAGCCTGACTCTATCAACTGATCCTCCTTTCAAAAGTCTTTCAGAGTTGTTTTTCTTTACCATATTATTGTCACTGTATACATTGTTTTCCTGGTTCTTTTCTTTTCACTACCCAAGTTTCTCTGAAAATATCCTCTTTGTCATTTCTTACAGCACAATAGTATTCCATCACATTTTCGACCATAATCTTTTTACCCACTCTCTAGTTGATGGGCAATTGCTAAGTTTTTCATTCTTTGTCACCACAAAAAGAGCTGCAATAAATGTTTTTGTGTATTGTTAAAGTTTATTTTTGCCTAGGACTAATCCCTCCCTTTATCTACCCTTCCTCTAATTCTTCCTTCTCCCTCCCATTTCCCTGTTGAGTAGAATGTGTTTCTGTACCCAACTCTGTGTTTGTATTCTTCTCTACTTTGACCAATTCAGATAAGAGTAAGATTGTAGTGTCAGCCAGTCATCTTAACCTCTTCTTCGTTATTTATATAGATGTCCACTTTCCCCTTCTGATGATGTGAGATAATTTTCCTTAGCCTTCTCCCATTAACTATTCTCATCTTTCCTTTCAAGTCTTTTAAGTTCATCAAGACATAACAAAATCACTCCCAGGGTTTCTGTCTAATTACTTTTCTTCTATAATCCTTGATAAGACAGGGTTCAAATGGACAAATGTATCATCTCCCCATATTTGTATGCAAGCAGTTTATCCTTTAGTCCCATATGATTATTTGTTCATGTATACTTTTTTCATGATTCTTTCACTTCAGAGTTTCTCCACCCCTCTGATTTTTTTCATCAGGGTTGCTTAGAAGTCCTCTACTTCATTAAAAATCTTTTTTTTTTTCCTACTGTAGGATTATACTCAATTTTGCTGTTATTCTTGGCTGTAAGCCTATTGGCTGGCTCTTACCTTCTGGAATATCACATTCCCAACTCTCCACTACTCTATAGTGGTATGTAATCCTGACTGGCTCCTCTCTACTTTAATTCTTTCTTCTGGCTATTCACAATATTTTTTTCTTTGACCTGGATGCTCTGGATTTGGGCTAGAATGTTCCTGGGGATTATCATTTTGGGATTTCTTTTAGGAGGTGACAAGTTAGTACTTTCTGTTTCCGCTTTGCCCTCCAGTTCTAAGAGATCTGGACAGTTTTAAGATTTCTTGAAATATGATGTCTAGGGTTTTTTTGTTTTTTGGAGGGAGAGTTTTGGTTATGGCATTCAAAAAACCCAATGACTCTCATTTTCCACCCCTCCTTGATATGTTTTCCAGGTCAATTGTTTTTCCTATAGGATACTTTACATTTTCTTCTATTTTTCAATCTTTTAATGCTATTTTAATATTTGTTGTTGCCTCTGGAGTCATTGGCTTCTATTAGGTCCATTCCAATTTTCAGAGTTTGTTGCTTGGATAAGGTTTTGTGCCTCTTTTGCCAAGCTGTTAATTTCCTTTCCAATTTTTTCTTCCATAGCTCTCATTTCTTTTCCAATTTTTCCTTCCAGCACTCTCATTTATAAAAACATTTTAAAACTCTTTTAAAAAACCCTCTTGATTACACATCTCTTCCAGGAATTCCAAGCTGTTTTTTTCCTTCAGGCTTTGCTTAGAGATGTTTTGGAGTCATTCTCTTCTGTGTTTGTGCTGTAAGCATCCTTGTCACCATAATAGCTTTTTGCAATGAGATTCTTTTTTTGCTTGTTCATTCTTCCAGACTTGATGTTAAGGGCATTCTCTAAGCACTTTTGAGGGAAGATCTGGGCTCATTCTGCCACTGTACTCTTGGGATATTAAATGCCTTATTATTCCAGAATCTCAGGGACAGCTTAGCCTGGGGACCTGTAAGCTTTCAATACTCCCAAACTGATCAGATTGAGGGAAAACTATGATTAGTCTTCCTGGTCTGAAATATGGAATTTACTGACCTGAGTTTGGGTCTGAACAACCATAAACTATTGCTAGACTCAGCTCCTGTTACATTTCTTGGAAGTTCTACTGGTTGAGAGTCACTGACTGCAGGTTCCTCTTTGGTCTTAGATTTTTGGCCTGGTTATTCCTTTGCAGGCTTCAAGATGGGCTAGAAGCTGGAACTGAGACTGCTATGCTCAGTTCTTGGGATCTGAGCCACACTGCTACTATTTGTTTCAAACTTGTTTTTTGCTTCTCACATAGACTAGGGCTGGTGACTACTCCTTACTCAAGAATATCACTCCTAGACACTGTTCTCTTCCTTAGTCTGCCTAGGATCTGTGACCAGAACCAGGTAGCAGGCAGCAAAGCTGCCAGTTGATACTTGTCCCTATCCAAGTGTCCTGGTGTGAATCTAGGACCACTTCTTGCCCTCCCTCTTGTGCAGTGGTGCTCTACAAGAAATACTCCTGATCAACTAGATGGTCAAGACTTCCTGAATGTCTCCAGACTTTTTTTTCTCTTCACCCAACCTAGAAAAATGGTTGACTGTGACTTCAACTTGGATTTTTTTTTTTTAACCATTACTTTCTGTCTTGGAATCAATACTATCTATTCGTTCCAAGGCAGAAGAATGGTAAGGGCTAGGCAATGGGAGTTAAGTGACTTGCTCAGGATCACACAGCTAGAAAGTATCTGAGACCAGATATAAACCCAGGATCCCCTGTCTCTTGAGCTGCCCTCTGGATTTTCCCATCATGATCTGCACTGATTCATTTTATAGATCAGTTTAGAGGAGTTTAGGGAGGGAATTTGTTGTACTTCTTCTTGCTACTCCACCATATTGGCTCTACCTCCAAACTGAACTAAATTTTGAGCCCATTATCCAAGAGACCAAGGTGGTATAGGAGAGATTATCCCTTTGAGCCACTGACAAGCAAGAGACATTCCTTTGTTTATTCTCTGAAATAACTATTCCTCAGTAAAAGGTGATTGGAGTTTAGTGGTTAAATAGAAATGGGGTGCTAGTTACTGATCCCCAGTAGTGGCAAGAATACTGATATGGGGCTCCAGTACACTGTAATAGAGAAAAGAAGTAGGTACCTTAACACTTCAGATTATACCTTGGAACCTTGAAGAAAATTTATACTAACTTGGTTCCAGAAGTGCGAGCCAAAACTTATTATACTGATAAATTTTAGCTTTAAAGAAACCTAGAGATTCTAAGAGACAAAAGTGAAAAGACAGTAGATTTTTAATGGAAGATTGGCACATGCCTAAATCACCTAAGACAGTATGACCCACTGGAAGACTCTGGGGAACCTTCTTCTGGGAAACTGGAAAGGCATTCTGCCTTGGCCTCTCATGTGGCCAGGAGCAGCCTTTTCCCCTCAGGTTATGTAGCCGGAGGGGTCTGATATAAGGATTTGCTAAGCCTTTTTCAGAGCTGTTTCTTTTCTTGGATGTTCACCTACCAACCACCAGCTCTCACCTGTGGCTCCAAGAAGCTGTAGCATAAGTAGCCACCACACTCTGGTAAAACCTTGACAAACAGGCTATTCTAGGTGGAGGTTAAGCCACAGACCTCGAACCTCTTGGCGATCTAAGGGGATATCTACCCCAATTATGTGAAGATTTCCACCCTACTACAGCCCCACTATTTGAAAATTTAAAAATGCAGATCAATTATATTTATCTAGACAGAAAAACAATTCAAACTACTTCAACGGGAATTAGAAAAGTAACTTTATTGAGTAGAATAAAAGTAACTTCTGCCCTAGTTGAGCAGAAAGTTGGGATGAATAAGGGGAAAGAGGACCATAATTCAGTCTGGTTCCTATTCTCCCAAATAGAAAGTCAACAACTAATCTCTCATTCTGGTCATTAAAAATAAAGGGTCCAGTGGAGTGGTAGTGGAGCAGGGAAAGCAGTATTCTCTTTCCCTGGGTAGGAGACACAGCAACAAGAGTGGTTGAAATGTGTTTTCCATTCCCAGGCCATAGAAAGATGTGAAAATAATGGGCATGACTGGAGAGCCACACAGACTGTTCTCATTGATATAGGCAGCTTACCTTCATGACAGAAGTACCAGTCTGGAAGATGAGGAAGGAGTCCATTCCAGGCATGAGGGATAAGTGGGGAAATTTCACTGAGCCTTGAGGGGAAAATACATGTTAATTGAAAAAAAAATTAATAGAAAAAAAGGCCAACCATGATTCCAGAGAACTAAAGAATGCTACCTGCCTCCTGACGGAGGGTCGATAGACACAAGATACAGAATGAAGCACACATTTTAGGACATGACTAATGTGAGAATTTGTTTCATTCATCTGTGCATATTTGTTACAAGGATTTTAATTTCCTTTTTTTTTTCTGGAGGGAGGATGGTGAAAGACAGACAAAAAGTATTTGTTAGTTCAAATGTACTGAGATCAGGGATGGCATGCCAAGTTATGGGAAAAGCTACTAGTTGAATGTGCTGGAAAATAAACTCCATGGAGAACAGAAATGTGAAATAAGGCTAGGTTGATATTTGGAGTTGGATTGTGGAAACCTTAAATATAATCTGTATTATATCCTAAGGATAGTATGTGAGTCACTGAAGGCTTCAGTCAGCAAGAGGGTGACATGATTAGTCTGGGTCCCTAAGAAGATTATTTTGGCATCAGTGTGAAGGATAGATGGGAAAAGGGAAAGACTGGACACAGAGATTAGTTAAGAGGCTACTAATATGGAGGAACAGTAGGAAGAAGTATAGCCTGGACCACCTGTCCCTCCCCAATTACTCCAGCAAAGAACTAAGAAGAGTGCCAGATGAAATAGTAATTGGGAAATCCCAGCCCTGGGAACAGGAGCAGGATCTGGACTTAGGAAGGAATCTGCAGCTAAGAGCAGGGGTAAGGCCTTGTTCCAGAAAAAAAGAGTAATCATGGATCCGGTGAGTCTAACTTATACCTGGCCTGAGGCTATGTACTACTCAAGGAGCAGGAACAGAAGTATGCAGGAGTTTTATGGCACTGGTTCAAAAGGCTTATTGGGCTGTCTGAGGCTGGTAACTGCATGACCAGGGCAGAAAGTTCAGGGCTGGGAGTGGAGCCGGTGGGATGGGGAGGGAGGGATTATCATTTTTTTCACCTGGAACCTGCACATCTTTTTGTCCTAACTAGCTGATAGAGGCCAGGACCTGGCATTCCAACCAGAGGTAGGTCCATGATGGTATTGCCCACTTTCAAATTTGGGTCAGGAGTTTGCAGATTTCAAAAGGAAAAAGAATTGTACAAAAATATTTATAGCCATGCTCTTTGTGGTGGTAAAAAATAATTGGAAAATGAAAGGATGCCCTTCAATTGGGGAATGGCTGAAGAAATTGTGGTATCTGCTGGTGATGGAATACTATTGTGCTCAAAGGAATAATAAACTGGAGGAATTCCATGTGAACTGGAAAGACCTCCAGGAATTGATGCAGAGTGAAAAGAGCAGATCCAGGAGAACATTGTTCACAGAGACTGATACACTGTGGCACAATCGAATGTAATGGACTTCTCTACTAGCAGCAATGCAATGATCCAGGACAATTCTGAGGGAGCTTATGAGAAAGAAAACTATCCACATAGAGAGAAAGAACTGTGGGAGCAGAATCATAGTAGAAAAACAACCGCTTGAGCACAGGGGCTAATGAGAACATGATTGGGGATGTAGACTCTAAACGATCACCCTAGTGCAAATATTAATAATATGGAAATAGGTCTTGATCAATGACACATGTAAAACCCAGTGGAATTGCATGTTGGCTACGGGAGGGGTGTGGAAGGAGGGGAGGGAAAGAGCATGAATCATGAAACCATGAGAAAATATTCCAAATTAATTAATTAAAAATTTTCAAATAAAAAAATGTCTTAGGGTCTACTGAAATCTTATAGGTTCCAAGGATGATGCATCTGAGTTCCTTGAAGAACAAAGCACTCAACATCAAGAGGAAGCAGGAAACCAGATGAAATAGAATGGTACCAAAGAAGACCATCATATTCCCTGCAGAAGTGAGCAAAACCTGGCCCTGGTACAAGATTCCAATTCAGACAGTAAGGCCAAAAATAAAATAAGCAATTTTTAAAAAGTCACCACAATAGAACTGAACCAGTCCAGTCATTCTGAAGGGCAATTTGGAACTATGCCCAAAGGGCTATAAAACTGCATACCTTTTGATCCAATAATACCACTCTTGGGTCTCTATTCCAAAGAGATCATAAAAAAAGGGAAAGGATCTACTTGTATAAAAATATCTAACAGCTCTTTTTGAGGTGGCAAAGAATTGGAAATCAAGTGGATGTCAATCAATTGGGGAATGGCTGAACAAACTGTGGTACATGTTGGTGATGGAATACTATTGTGCTAAAAAGAAATGATAAGGAAGATGATTTCAGAAAGAGCTGGAAAGATCTGCAAGAACTGATGCAGAATGAAATAAGCAGAACTTTGAGAACATTGTACACAATAACGGCAATATTGTATGATAATTATCTGTGAAAACTTGGCTACTCTCAGCACTACAATGATCTGGGACAATCCTAAAAGACTTATGACAGGAAATGCTATCCACCTCCAGAGAGAGAACTTTTGGAGTCACCTTTCACATCAGTGTATTTATGGTTTTATTGGGGGGTTTTGGTAATGTATGAGTTTGCTCTTACAACAATGACCAGTATGGAAGTATGTTTTGCATGACAATAAAAATAAAATTTAAAAATAAAAATAAAATAAAGTATTCAAACAGGAAAAAATTTAAAGACCCCATGATAAAGAGCCAAAGATTTTTTTATCATGTTAAACACCCCCACAGTAAAGTGCTACTCCCAAGACACAAGCTCAGAAGAGAATAGCTCCAAAAATAACTATGACAAGTCCCAAAGAAGGGTTTTTTAAGGAGTTCACCTGGGAAATAATGAGAGTCTAGACATGCATTGCAGCAATATAGGTCAAGAGAAGGATGAATGAGAAGGTAGATTAGACTCAAAAGAATTTAGCAACTGCTTAGATATGGAACATGTGAGAAAGAGAAGAATGATTTTTTATTGTGAGATGACAAATCAGGGTAACTGAAAGAATGATAGGGTTCTAACAGTAATAATGAAGTTAGGAAGAAGGACATGGGTAGAAGGGTATATTGTGAGTTCCGTTTTGGAAATGTTGAGTTTCAGATGAATTAAGTTACTTGCAGGACAGACAGGTGGAATTACTGAGTGGTTAACTGAAAGTATGGACTTGAAGTTTAGGGAAAGGATCCTCTTACTACATGCTGTCATATTATCATAGGCACTTTCCTCTAAAAAACCTTAATTTGGCAATGTCCTTCCTAAAATATGGCACCCTAGGACTTACATATATAATAATATTTATAGTTTTACACTTGTAATAAGTAAATCTAAACAAAATGAATGACTATCAATTTGGGAATGAATGCACACATTTTCCTAGGTGAATGTAATGGAATATCATTGTGCCATGAAAAATGATGAATATAACATTCAGAAAAACCTGGGAAAATTTGTATGAACTGATGGAGTGAAGTGAGCAGAACCAGGAGAACATTGTTTTCAAAGACTATAATAACTAAAGGAAAACAATTTTAAAAGAAAGGCTTCAGAACTTTGATCAACACATTGACTCATCATAATTGCAAATGACTAATGATTAAGCATTAAAAAAAAAAAAACCAGCAACCTTTATCTTCCATCTTAGAATCAATACTGTCAATTGGTTCCAAGGCAAGAAGAATGGTAAGGGCTAGGCAATGGGGGTTAAATGATTTGCCCAGGGTCATACAGCTAGGAAGTATCTGAGGCCAAATTTGAGCCTAGGACCTCCCATCTCTAGGGCCTGGCTCTCAATCCACTGAGCCCCAAGAAACACATATATTTAGAGATAAAATGTGTTGATTTTTTCTTTTTTGATTGACTATATTTACTTCTATTGGGGATAGAATAGTTGGTAGGTAGGTAGAAGAATAATGCAAAATAACAAAAGAAAGAAAAAGACATCAAAAAAGTATTACAAATACACAAAAGAGAATAGAAGGAAGGTCAAAAGAGGGAGACAGAGAAGCAGTGAAATTCATACTATCATGCTAACTATATGGCTATATCCAGTCATTTTTCAGACAAATCCATCTCTGTTGGTTTTTTTCCCTTTGGTTTTTTAGTTTTCTTGGCAAAGATCCTGGATAGGTTTGCCATTTCCTTCTTCAGCTCATTTTACAGATGAAAAAACCGAGGCAAACAAGGTAGAATGACTTGGCCAGGGTCATACAACCAGTAAGTGTCTGAGGCCAGATTTGAACTCAGGAAGATGAGTCTTCCTGATTCCAAGCCAATGCTGTTTCTACTGGACCACTTAACTATTAGTACACCATAAAA
Source organism: Gracilinanus agilis (assembly GCF_016433145.1). Classification (NCBI taxonomy): domain Eukaryota; kingdom Metazoa; phylum Chordata; class Mammalia; order Didelphimorphia; family Didelphidae; genus Gracilinanus; species Gracilinanus agilis. The sequence continues at coordinate 399,494,549 of NC_058132.1, forward strand.
AGTAATGACATATATATATATAAAAATATATATATATATATATTTTTTTTAAAGTAATGAGTGAGAACCAAGAGAACATTTCACACAGTAACACCAATCTTATGGAATGATCAACTATGACAGAGTTAGCTACTCTTAGCAATAAAATGATCCAGGTCAACTCTGAGGGACTTGGGACAAAGAATGTTATCCACCTCCAGAGAAAGAATTGTTAGAGTCAGAATGCAGATCAAAGCAAGTGATTTTTTTCGTTTTCAGTTTACTTGGGTTTTTGTTTTGGAGTTTTGGTTTTATAAGATTATTTTCTCACAGAAATGAACAATATGGAAATATGTTTTGCATGATATAACCCAGATGCAATTGTTTGCCAGCTCTGAAAGGGGAGAAGGAAGGGAAGAGAGAGACAATTTTTGGAACATAAAGCTACATAAAACTCATGTGGAAATTTGTTATTACATGTAATTGGTAAACATAAAATATATTTATTAAAAATAAATAAAAACAAAAAAGATAAATTAATAAACATTTGAAAAGCAAAAAAAAAAAGTAATGAATGTAAGCAATTCAGAAAAAAAGCATGGGAACATAAACTGACACAGAATGAATTTAGCAGAACCCAAAACACAGCATGCTTGGCTACATAAATCAAAAGGACAATAAAAAAGAAACCAAACACTATGTAATGATAATGACCAAGTTTGAGTCCAGAAAAGAGACAAGAAAATGCATTTCCCTCCTTACAAAAGGCGGATGTAGAGCAGAGGTTTCAGACTCCAGGCTGTTGGCCAAATCAGCCAAAATAAGATTAAAATGTAAAGGGAAATGTTTAACAAAATACATAAAAATACAATACACAATAGATGATGTGGATTTGAGGTTTTCTAAGTCAATTTGCAGCTCTGTGAGGATGTTTCTATGCGAGTTTGACCTCACTGGTATAGAGTAATGGAATTTTTTCCACCAAACCAAATTCAGCTGAGCTGATGTTTGTAGAGTATCTTATTGGAAAGCAGGTGGTCTGGATTTGGCAATGTTTCATTCTCATCTTTCCAGTCACAGCGTACATCATTCCTCTTTTCTCATTCTGGGATCTAACTAATCTGACTTTCTCTTTGTTCCTCACACATAGCAAACACTGCATTGGCTTTGCAATGGCTGTCCCCTCCATACCTAAAATGTAATCACCTCACCTCACCTCACCCTCTCTTCCTCTGGAGATACAACTCTAGTACCATCTTGCTTTCTGGTCCCAAAAACTGTTGGCGTGTCCCCGCCTTAAGCTACATCGTTTTTCAACTACTTTATATTTATTTTCTCTTTTTATTCTGTATGTATTTATACAGTCTTAGTCTTAATACAGTTTTCAGTTATTAAAACTTATTATCTCCCCTGACTCTTCCACAAGTATATAAACCCTTGGGAGTAGGAGTGATTTTATTTACTTTATTTCTATTTGCAGCGCCTTACACATAGCAGGCACTAAATAAATGCTTGTTGACTGATTGACTGACTGATTGATCTTCTCTTTTGGAATTAGTCCCTACACCTGTTCCCACTCCAGTGTGGACTCTCTTCCATCTCTTTCTTTAAAAACCCTTGCCTTCTGACTTACAATGGATATAAGTATCTGTACGAAGGCAGAAGAGGGGGTGAGTGCTAGGCTACTGGGGTCACATATGGAGGAAGTGCCCGAAGCCACATTTGAACCCAGGTCCTCCCAACTCCAGGCCTGGCTCTCTTATCCACGAGGCCACCTAGCTGTCCCTCCATCTCTTTACATCAAAAGAGCCGACTGAAAGAGGGACAGATTGGGAAACCTTGCAAATGCTTCCCCGACATCTTCCCTTGGTTATGTATTTGCCAAGGTCTATCTTGGTGTCTGTAATCCCTGTTAAGCACTATTACTATAATTACTAGGCAGGCCTCCATCTAAAGAAACTTTTTGGTCCAAAGTTCATGTCTTTGGCATTTCTCCTCTCCGATGAGGATACTGCACCCTGCAGCTATTTATGGAAAGCACCCAAGGGTCCTAGACATTAGGCAGGGAATCAGGCTAAGGCTAATTGGGACGACTGGAGACAGGCACTGGAGGAAGGGAGAAAGGTAGCTTTGCACTCATGGTGCTAAAAAAAAGCAGAGAATTACTGCATCCAGTCTCACCAAGACAAAGCAGAACTGTCCAACTTCTTGTGTTCCACTTTATTTATTTTGCTCCTTTGAGACCTTTAAACATTTTTTTCCTCACTATAAAATCACATGGGTCACAAAGAAGATTTGGCAAAATTGCATGCTTCCTCCCCACCCCCTTTTTCCTCTCTATTCCCAACAGGTCTGGGACCTTAAGCACCCTAGGTCAAAGTGTCCACCAAGGGTAGTCTCTTTTAGCTCTAGTAGTCCTTTCTACCTTCTTAGCTACAGGCCAGAAAGCTATGGAGACAAAGCAATACCTGAACTTAGATTGCCCATATCTTGGCAGGTAGCCCAAGACCATGGCAGAATGGGTTTCCTCTGGCAAAACAAACAAACAAAAAACCCAGAAAACTGGACTTAAAGACTTCATTCGAGAAAAAGGGAATTTTTAAGTCTCATTTTCTAGGTAACAATCTTTGCTTTTCTCTGATTCTGGAGACATGGACTCTGTCATAAAATCCTGTAATGAAAAGTAGCCTTTTGGAGCAAAGCTTGTTGAGGAGATTAAATATTAGGAAAGGTAAAATTTCACATAATTCACTTTAAATTATGCTGAAAATATGGGGTTGAGGAATAAGGCTTTCATAGAATTTCAGAGCTGGGATGGACCTTAGAAATCATTTACTCCAACTCCTTATATTTATGTTTTTCTCTTTGTATCCCTCAGGACTAATATAGTGCTTAGCACATAGTAAATACATAAAAATAATAATTATTAATATTTTATGATTACTAAATATTATTTAAGCATTAATAAGTGTATATGGATTACTATGGGTGAGGGTAGAGTCATCATTTGGAATTCCAGCAACTAGGACAAATTTACTTGAGCTTGGAACTAAATTCCATTTAAAAACCATTCCGGGACATAGAAATAGATTTCAGAGAGAAGTCATGGAAGCCGAGGATGCCACCTCTTTCCTCTCCCTTCCCCCTGACCATGGCCTTCGAGCCCCTCCTCTAGTTGCCTTCCCACCCAGGGAAGGCCGACTTTGCTTCCTTTCCCCTCCTCAAAGAAGGCGTCAGACCTGGGAACCCACACCATGCCATGCAAGTCACTAAAAAGTCAGTATGGGATCAGCTCGGAGAATCATTGGTGAAAGCAATGGGGGACAAGAGTGTTTAAAGGGAGCCAGGCTCAGTTATAGAGGAGGCAATGAACCAGGCTCCAAAAATATTTGGGAAGAATGAATATAAACTTAGTGTCCGTCCATGAGAGTAGCAAGGATCTAGAAAGGAAAAAATGAAGAGTAAGATAGAGAAGTGCTTACAAAGTGATGGTGATTGAGAAAAGGTCTAAAACTGGTCATGGGAAAGAACTCTTCTGTGTCCTGCGGGAGGGAAGGAACATCAAGGAGAAACTGAGGTCTCTCGACCACTAGTAGGAAAGTGGAAAGGAAATGAGAAGAAGAGATCTAGGACTAAAGGTTTAAAGTTACAAAGAGCCATGGAAGTCGTCTGTTCTTTCGCTCTTATTTTAAGGGTGATGAAACTGAGGTACCTCACTGGGCCACTTAGCTGCCTATTATTAGATGATGCTCAGAATTACTCATTTTAGTGAGTGCAAAGGCTAGGTTTCAAACTCGGTTTCCTCGACTCCAAATCTAGCAAGTTCTTCCTCTACCACAGAAGAGCTAACAGGGACGGCAACAGAGAAGAGAGACCGTGAGGGAGGTTAGGGCAGTTTACCTATGGATAAGCATATGAGAATTGCCTGGTGAGAGTCAGTTCTGCAGACTTCAAGCTGCCTTCACCAATGATTCCCCAAGCAGCTCCCATACTGACTTCTTTGTGACTTGCATGGTATGGGTCCCCAAGGTGTGGCACCTTCTTTAGGGAAGCAAAGTCTTCTGCCCTGGTGGGAAGGCAACCAGACAAAGGGCTTGATGGTCATTGGGAATGGGGGTGGGGTTGGAGGTGGGAGGAGAGAGGTAGCAGCCCACGTTTGAGTAGGAAACTGGTTGGGTAGCTGGTGTTGGAAGGGATGAAAGCAGGATGAATGTCTACTGGAGCTGATGGGCCGGGTGAGAGCATCTTCCTCCCCAGCCCCGTGTAGGGCACAGCCCTAGGAGTCAGACCAGGTCTATTTCAAGAGCCAGTGTTCCATTACACACCAAATCACACAAGAGGTCTTTTCTTTTGAATGTAAATACATTTTTTAAAAAAGCCTGCTTCAAGAAGGAAATCATTCCTGGTACCAATTCCCATGATGAAGATCTATTTTATTTTATAATGGGTGTTATATATGAAAAAGGCAATTCCAACCAGCACACTGGGTTCTGGCTGCTTGTCTGCAGGTTTTTGCTGGAAAAATTCAGGTTGGGACTAGTCAGACTAATTTTGCCCTGGAAAATCCTTGCATTCATCCAAAGCAGATGGGAGCTTTAGTGTTGGAGACCCAAAGCAACAACAACGACAAAAACTAAACTAAACAGAAACAATCCCTTCTTGGTTCTTGGAAACTGGCATTTGTGGATTCCATTACGAGCTCCTGCGTTCAGTTTCTGACAGGGATTTCTGTTATCACTTCAGAGTGTACCAGGCATCAAATTAACAGATGTTTTAACTCTTTTTTTTTTTTTCCAGAGTTCAGTTTCCTCTTTTACCAGGAAGCAGAAATAGGAGAAGTTCACGAGAAAGGCCTAAGATTAAAGCTACCAATTTTAACAATTCCTTCCTCTTTTGGGCCAATTTTCCCAATGAGATAAGGAAAATAGAAACAGAGTTGGAGTTAACAAGAAACCGGCTTAAGGCGCAGCACCAGTCTGAGAAAACAGGGAGAACTAGCTCAAGACTTTTTTCATTTAAAAAGTGCTTAATTAAACTTTAAAGAGAGGGAGCTCTGAGAAAGTTGTATACTGTACTCATGTTTCCAGGAGTTGTTTTCACCCTTTCCCAAGAAGGCTGCCACAAAGTTCAAAAAGATGCCTCTACTTTATGAGATTCATGTAAACCAACAACACAGAATGTTACCATATTTCAGAACCATACTTCTCGTCTAATGTCTTGAGCTGCACACAGCCAACATCAAAAATGAGTCCATAGGAAAAGGAGAAAATTGGGCTTTAAGACTTCCCAGTAGTTCTCTATCCTAACTTCACACATAAAATCAATCTCTTTTCTTTTTCTTTTTAAATTTTACTTTTAACAAACACACACAAAAAAGAGTATTCCCTTGTATAACTGAAGACAGAAAAAGATGATTACATGTGAAACTCTAAGACTCTGTTACGTATAGTTTGCTTTTTAAAAATTTGTAATAAATTTAATGTGCTACTTTCAAAGCTATCTTCCTTGGGGGCAGCTAGATGGCTCAGTGGATAGAGTACCAGGCCTGGAGATGGGAGGTCCTGGGTTCAAATTTGGAAGTCTCTCTTCCTGAATGTATGACCCTGGGCAAGTCATTTAATTCCCATTGTCTGGTTTCTAATTGTCTAATTCTAAGATGGAAAGTAAGGTTTTTTTTAAAAAAAAACAACTGTCTTTTCATCTGAATTTCTTTTGTTTTTATTTTTAAAAAATTTAAGACCCTTACCCTCCTGTCTTAGAATTGATACTGAGGATGGATTCTAAGGCAGAAGAGTAGTAAGGACTAGGCAACTGGGGGTTAAGTGCCTTGACCTCACATGGCAGAGACAGTGTGAGGCTAGATTTGAACCCAGGACCTCCTGTCTCCAGGTCTGGTGCTCTATCCACTGTGCTACTAGCTGTCCCTTTTCAAATGTTTTAAAAGTGATCATTTTCTCTTTCCTCTTTTTAGTAACATTATCACTGGCACCCTCTTTCTCCCTGCCATCCCCCCACCATTGGGAGGGAAAAAAAGAAAAAAAATCTTAATACCAAATAAATACGGTTAAGCTGTTTTGAATTTGTTTTAATTCACAAAATAGCTCTATTTGAAAATGTCTCATCCTCTACCTAGACTCCATCACTCTGTTAGGCTAGGAGGTAAGTCATTTCCTTCATCCTTGGTCCCATGGAGTTGATTCAGAGTTCTTAAGCTATGCAAAATTTTTCTTATTTATGTAATAAAACTCTGGGCTTATTCTCCTGGCCAAATGGACGCATTTGAGCAGGTTGGGGCCCTAGAGCTCAGCTAATTACAGTTCCCCCTCAGGATTTTAGGGAATTCCCAAGAGGAATAATGGGGGTAAAATAGGGATGGAACCCCTATTTTGGAGTATGGTTCTTGTAATTAATGTTCCATATCATTTAACCTGTTCCACTCCCTTGATCAGGGTAGCTAGATGAACCAGTGGATAGAACACCAGGTCTGGAATGAGGAGGACCTCAGTTCAAATCTAGACTCAGACACTTATCAGCTAAGTGACCCTGGGCAAGTAACTTAAACCTGTTGGCTTCAGCTTTCGCATCTATAAAATGTGCTGGAGGGGGCAGCTGGGTGGCTCAGTGGATTGAGAGCCAAGCCTAGAGACAAAAGGTCCTAGGTTCAAATGTGACCTCAGATACTTCCTAACTGTGTGATCCTAAGCAAGTCACTTAACCCCTCATTGCCTAGCCCTTATCACTCTTCTGCTTTGGAACCAATACGAAGTATTGATTCCAAGCTGGGAGTTAAGAATTAATAAAAAATGGAGGATAAACAATAGCCAAAATTTAACAATTCGCTCTCTGGAAAAAAAAAATTGTGCACGCGAAATACCTTTAGGGTTTATTCTACATTATTAACATTTTTTCAGCACTTTCTTATGTCTAGATAATCCACAAAACAATAAACGAAGTCCTGATTTGTAGGGTTTGCCAAAAAAATAAATAAAATAAAATGAGCTGGAGGAGGAAATGCAAACCATTCTAGTATCTTTGCCAAGAAAACCCCAAATGGGTCAACATAGAGTTGGACATGGATGAAATGACTGAACAACAGCTACTTTGATCTCTGGGAAGAATGAACTCAAACTTAAAATAGTTTCTATATACTTTTGCCACTGAATTCACTTTCAGGTGTGGAATAGACAGTGGACAAGTCACTTATCTGCTTCAAGGGCATGGTATCTCAGCTGCTGGATAGATTCATTGCTGAACTGAGTTGAGTAGATCACTTGAGTGGATCTTGGTTGGCCACTGGAGCTCTCAGTGGCTTTTTGGATCTTTTGAGATCTCACAAGGTCTTCTGCCAAAGCAAACATGGACAAGAGACTGCCCCATCCTAGAAAGAGGCTTCCCAGAAGGCCATGAATTAATTCATGGGACAATCCCAGTAGAGGAAAGAGCATGACATCCATCAGTGCTCAGGAGCTCAGAGAATTATCTTTTACCTCCTGGCCAATAGGAAAGAAAATACTTTTTCCCCAAGGATTTTCTCCCTTGGAGCCTTTAGTATATCACCCAGTTATACCTCTATAAGAATTTTTGTATTTTTTTTTAAATTTTAAACCCTTAACTTCTGTGTATTGACTTATAGGTGGAAGATTGGTAAGGGTAGGCAATGGGGGTCAAGTGACTTGCCCAGGGTCACACAGCTGGGAAATGTCTGAGGCCGGATTTGAACCTAGGACCTTCTGTCTCTAGGCCTGGCTCTCAATCCACTGAGCTACCCAGCTGCCCCCTATTTTTGTATTTTTTGAGTCTCCCTCAGGCTTAAAGTACAGGGCCATTCCATGACCCTCATCCCATTGTTAACCTGGCTCCATTTTCTTCTTCTTTTTTTTAATCTGAACATTTTTTATTTAAATAATTAATTTAGAATAATTTTCCATGGTTACATGATTCATGTTCTTTTCCTCCCCTCCTCCCACACCCCTCTCATAGCCAACATGCAATTCCACTGGGTTTTTTACATGCATCATTGATCAAGACCTATTCCCATATTATTGATATTTGCAATGGAATGATCATTTAGAGTCTATATCCCCAGTCATATCCCCTTCAAGCCATGTGACCAAGCAGTTGTTTTTCTTCTGTATTTCTATTCCCACAGTTCTTCCTCTGGATGCGGATGGTTTTCTTTCTCATAAGTCCCTCAGACTTGTCCTGGATCCTTGCATTGCTGCTAGTAGACAAGTCCGTTATGTTCAATTCTACCACAGTGTATCAGTCTCTGTTTACAATGTTCTCCTGGATCTGCTCTTTTCACTCTGCATCAATTCCTGGAGTTTGTTCCAGTTCACATGGAATTCCTCCAGTTCATCATTCCTTTCACTGGCTCCATTTTTAACATAGTTTGGTCCACCTCTCCTTAGGGAGTCTGATGGTCTCCGGGTTAGTCTTATGGCTCCTGGGGGCTTTACCATATAATGCCAAACTTAGGCTGTCTATCCATCAGTTTTAGACCTGTACTCCTGAGCTCAAGATGCTTCGGCTTCAGTCTCCCCATTAGCAGAAACTGCAACAGGGCTGCCACACCTGCTCTCTGTGGTCAATTTGAAAAGACTTTTCATCATCATTCTGTATATAGACAGAAGGTAGTCACAAAATACTGTTTCATGCTCTCAGGTGGCAGGTAGAGACCTTTACTGCGCATGACTGATTGCAGATTTCTCAGGCATCCGTGTGGTGGGTTAGCCCAAGGCAGAGCAGATCACCACTGCTTCCAGGACTTGGCTCTCATTGGCCAATCTCCCGTGTTTGATATGGTACTAAATGGTTCTCCTGGTTCTGCTCAGTTTACTCTGCATGAATACATATGCATCTTCCCAGGTTTCTCTAGAACTCTCCCTTTCATCATTTCTAATTATCCTTTTTCATCATTTTAATAAAGTCGAAATCTTATAATGTAGCCACGAGCAGTCATCCTGGTGGAAAGTCTTTTGGAATCCTTCCTTTCTCTATTCCACTTTTCAAAACTCACTTCAGAAACTCCCCAATTGAACTAAATGGATTTGGGCCACAGTCGTGTATGTGGGTAGCCAATACAAATTCTTCCCTTTTAGGCAAGAGAGCACCCATATTAGTTAGCTAATGCAGAGGCTTCAGCTATCCACCAAGGCATCCATGACTTAAGGTGGTCTGTGATGTACTGTCCCTCCATGCCCATCCCACCCTACCACCACCATGTTTGGGCTTGGGGAGGTTTTCCTATTAAAAGATAGGAATAATTACAATTATAGAGCATTACAAATCCTGACCCCATCCTTAGCCAGCTCAATTCAGCAAGCATACTATGTTCAAGAAACTGTTGAAGGTATGAAAAAGCAAGCAAGAAAGAAATGAAGCAGGTCCTTTCCTCAAGTAGCTTTTGGGGTGGAATCCCTGTCCTTTGCAGAGGTGGGTGACTCTGATGCGGACTCTGTATATAATGCCAGATTTTTTCAATGTGCCCGTTAGTTTTACTGGACTATTTCCCCCTTCTTTGTTTTTAATTTGTTATAAGTGATGGCTTTCTGGATGGAAGAAACATTGGGAAATGGAAATGGAAAAACAAACCAAAAAAGAAATTATATACATATATATGTATATGTATGTATATATGTATATGTATATCAGTGATTCCCAAAGTGGGCGCCACCACCCCCTGGTGGGTGCTGCAGTGATCCAGGGGGGCAATGATGGCCACAGGTGCATTTGGGGCAGTGAATAACTGTAAAGAGGTGGTGATAGTATGTGACAGGGGGCGCTAAGTAATATTTTTTCTGGAAAGGGGGCGGTAGGCCAAAAAAGTTTGGGAACCACTGATGTGTGTGTGTATATATATATACACACAGAGATATAGATATAGATATAGAAATAGATATGTAGATATATAGATATAGATATATATAACTTTTACCTCCTGTCTTAGAACCAATACTGTATATTGGTTCTAAGACAGAAGAGTTCTAAGGCTAGGCAATTGGAGTTAAGTGACTTGCCCAAGGTCACACAGTTAGGAAGTATTTGAGACCAGATATGAATCCAGGACCTCCAATCTCTGGGCCTGGCTCTCAATTTACTGAGCCACATAGCTGCCTTCTAAAACAAAAATATTTTTAAATTTTTATTTAAAAAAAGAATCCATTATAATCCAGTGTCTAGTAAATAGTAAATTCTCAACAAGTATTTGTTCAATAACTAAAGTTGCTACTAAAGGATGAAATCACTAAAGCTAACTAAATTTTTCTATGTGAGCATTTACCTCTTAGAAACCAGCAAATTCTACAAATCAGGGCTAGATTTTTTATTTTGGTTGGCTCTAGATTTTAAAAAATGATGAAAATATTAATTTTTAAAGTGTATTATATGTAAATTTTTTGAGAGCTAGTTATTAGACAATTACCAGTACATCAACAGAGGAAAATCACCTCTGTTCCTAAATAACTATGTGCAGACTCTTTTTCTAAAGTTCTGCTTTATTGCAATGGTGGAATTTTGAAAACTATCTTGGAGAGTTAAGGTCTTGTGGATGCTACAGAGCTTAGAACATTATATACAGCAAGAGAAATATTTTTTGAAAAATGATTCCAGAGAAAGAACTGATAAATAGAAACAAGAGCAAGACATAGTTTGTTTTTTTTATAAACATTTATTAATATTTATTTTTTAGAAAAGTTAACATGGTTACATAATTCATGCTCTTACTTTCCCCTTCACCCCCCCCCCCGCACTCTGCCCCCCTCCCCCCATGGCCGATGTGCATTTCCACTGGTTTTAACATGTGTCCTTGATCAAGACCTATTTCCAAATTGTTGATAGTTGCATTGGTGTGGTAGTTTCGAGTCTACATCCCCAATCATGTCTGCCTCAACTCATGTGTTCAAGCAGTTGTTTTTCTTCTGTTTCCTCTCCTGCAGTTCTTCCTCTGAATGTGGGTAGCGTTCTTTTCCATAAGTCCCTCAGAAGTAAGACATAGTTTTACAGATAATTAAAAAAAAAAAAAAGGAACTTCTATCTCTTGTGCTTTTGAATAAAGGTGACTAAGGGGAGTGCCAAATTTTTTTTGGCCACTGCAACTCACAGAGATATCTATGAAGAAGAGGGGCTACAATCTGCATGATGCATCACAAATCTATGATGTATCTGTAGAAACTATAGGTGGTTATAGCTGGAGGAATCTTTCAGATGTTTACCACTTTTATTAATTATTTCAGAGAAAGAAAATAACGCCCCAAAAGTTATGACTTGCCCATGTTCTACCAGTCATTTGGAGAACCAGGACTAGAACCCAGCACTTCCACCTTCCCATTGCACAGCAATAAGGAAAGTAATTAAAAAGTGTTTTACTGGCAATAAAGTTTCCCACAGTTCTTCTTGCTGCTAGTGCCTTCTCTTTAAGATACTTTTCATTAACTCTGTAGATGTCCAGAGCCAGGACTGAGAACCAGGACTAGAGATCAGCAGTTCTGGGTTCAATTTTGACAGAAGATGAGGGTTTAAAACAAACAAACAAAAAAAAAAAAACACCTGTAGATGTCCATACAGTTTACATTTGTGGTTCTTGTGCACAATAAGTTGAGAAGTAGAAATTTTCTCCAGGCCACCACAATCTCTCAGACATTTCCAAAATAGGGATTACCGGTATATGCAAGAGATGCAATTTCAACTGTCTAAATGACCCAGGACACTAAGAACCTAAATAAGACAACAATTCAATGATTGGGGTTGGTTGGTGGCTCTGTGGATAAGAGTGCTAGACCTGGAATTAATAAGACTTGAGCTCTAATCCAGACTGACACTTCCTAGTTGCGGTACTCTGCACAAATCACTTAACTTCTCTTTGCCTCAGTTTCCTCAACTGTCAGATGGGGGTAATACTAGCCTCTACATTAAAGAGTTGCCTTGAGGGTCGGATGAGATATTTGGGGCTTGGTGCATAGTGGGTGCTACATAGAAAGTAGAAAAGGCTAAGCTTACCCAGCTGCCCCTTTCCCCACCTCACATTGAAACAGGGATGTGTACAAACTGTCTCAGGCTTGCAATGGGTCTGTCTCATCCCAGTGCAAGGGAGACCCTTGCCCAGGCCATGACAACAACTCAGCAGCATGCCATGTCATAGAAGTGCCCAGCACTATAAAAGAATGCATACCTTTTGACCCAGTAAAACCACTATTGGATCTGTATCCCAAAGGATAAAAAAAAAAAAATTGGAAAGGATTTGTTTGTACAAAAATATTTAGAGTCATTCTCTTTTTGGTGGCAAAGAATTGGAAACAAAAGGGCTGTCCCTCAATTGGAGAATGGCTTAATAAATTGTGGTATATGACGGTGATGGAATACTATTGTGCTATAAGGAATGATGAACAGGATGGTTTCAGAAAGAGCTAGAAAGACCTTCATGAACTGATGCAGATTGAAATAAGCAGAACACAGTAACTGCAATATTGTGGAAAGATGAAATGACTCTGCTCCTAATAGCAATACAATGATCTGGGACAATTCTGAGAGACTTACAACAAAGAATGCTATCCACCTCCAGAGAAAGAATTGTTGGAGTTGGAATGTATATGATTTATCACTTGTTTATTTGGGTATATGATTTGGGGTTCTAGTTTTATAAAATTATTCAGTTATATAAATTAATAATATGGAAATGTTTAGTGATAATACATATATAACCCAGAAAAAAATCCCAATGAAATCATTATGGGGGTGGGGGGTGGAGAGAAAGAGCCCAGCAGAGAACTAAGGAACTGGGATACTTTAGGCCAGATGCATTTACACCTCAGAAACCAGCAAATCCTACAAATCAGGGCTTATTATTTTTTGTTCCTGTATCTGAGGTAGAAATCAGAATCTAGCTGCTGGCTAGCAGTACCAAATCTTAAACTGTACTACAAAGCAGTCATCATCAAAACAATATGGTACTGGCTAAGAGCTAGAAGTGGGGGATGAATGGAATAGACTAGGGGTAAATGACCTCAGCAAGCTAGTGTTTGATAAACCAAAGATCCCAGCTTTTGGAACAAGAACTCGCTATTTAACAAAAATTGCTGGGAAAATTGGAAAACAGTATGGGAAAAATTAGGTTTAGATCAACATCTCACACTCTAAACCAAGATCAATTAAAAATGTGTAAATGACTTAAATATAAAGAGGGAAATCATAAATAAATTAGGTGATCATAGGACACCTATCAGATCTATGGGAAAGGATAAGACCAAGCAAGAGCCAGAAAACTTTACAAAATATAAAATCAATAATTTTGATTATATTCCATTAAAAAGTTTTGTACAAGCAAAATAATGCAACCAAAATTAGAAGGAAAGCAACAAACTGGGAAAGAAATTTTATTAACAAAATTCTCTGACAAAGATCTAATTTCCCAAATATATAAGGAACTAAGTCAAATGTACAAGAAATTAAGCCATTACCCAGTTGTGTCAAATGGTCAAAAGATATGAACAGGCAGTTTTCAGATGAAGAAATCAAAAACTATCAATAATTACATGAAGGGCTATAAAAGAATGCCTGCCCTTTGATCCAGCCATACCATTGTTGGGTTTGTACCCCAAAGAGATCATAGATAAACAGACTTGTATGAAAATATTTATAGCTGTGCTTTTTGTGGTGGCAAAAAACTGGAAAAGGAGGGTATGTCCTTCAATTGGGGAATGGCTGAACAAATTGTGGTATATGCTGGTGATGGAATACTATTGTGCTCAAAGGAATAATAAACTGGAGGAATTCCATGTGAACTGGAAAGACCTCCAGGAACTAATGCAGAGTGAAAAGGAGCAGAGCCAGAAGAACATTGTACACAGAGACTGATATACTATGGTAAAATCGAATGTAATGGACTTCTGTACTGGCAGCAATGCAATGACACAGGACAGTTCTGAGGGATTTGTGGTAAAGAACGCTATCCACATTCAGAGGAAGAACTGCAGGAGAGGAAACAGAAGAAAAACAACTGCTTGAACACATGGGTTGAGGCAGACATGATTGGGGATGTAGACTCGAAACTACCACACCAATGCAACTATCAACAATTTGGAAATAGGTCTTGATCAATGACACATGTTAAAACCAGTGGAAATGTGCATCAGCCAAGGGTGGGGGGAGTGCAGGAGGTGAAGGGGAAAGTAGGAGCATGAATCATGTAACCATGTTAAAAATTAATATTAATGTTTTAAAAAAATAATTACATGAAAAAGTGATTAGAGAAATTCAAATCAAAACAACTCTGAGGTACCACCTCACACCTAGCAGATTGGCTAGTATCACAGTAAAGGAAAATAATAAATGTTGGAGGGAATGTGGCAAAATTGGAACACTAATGCATTGCTGGTGGAGTTGTGAATTGATTCAACCATTCTGGAAGGCAATTTGGAATTATGCCCAAAGGGCATTAAAAGAATACATGTCCTTTGATCCAGTCATACCACTGCTTGGTTTGTACCCCAAAGAGATAAGGAAAAATACTCATACAAAAAATATTCATAGCATGCTCTTTGTGGTGGCAAAAAATTGGAAAATGAGGGGGTGTCCCTCAATTGGGGAATGGCTGAACAAATTGTGGCATATGATGGTGATGGAATACTATTGTGCTGTGAGGAATGATGAATTGGAGGATTTATATATGAACTGGAGGATTTGTATATGAACTAGAAGAACTGATGCAGAATGAAATGAGCAAAACTAAGAACATTATACATAGAAACTGAAACACTGTAGGATAATCCAATGTATTTGCTTTGTTACTAGCAGCAATACAATGATCCAGGACAACCCAGAGGAACTTATGAGAAAGAACACTATCCACCATCCAGAGAAAGAACTGTGGGAGCAGAAATGCAGAAGGAAAATATATGATCTATTGCTGGCTTATACGAGTACATGATTTGGGGTTTTGCTCTATTCCAAAAAATGAATAATATAGAAATAGGTATCAAGTGATAATATTTGTATAACCCAGTGGAATTGCTTGTCAGCTCCAGGAGTGGGGAGGGAAGTGGGAAAGAAAACAACATGAATCATATAACCACGGAAAAATATTTTTAAAAAGAATCCAACTGTTGAGACTAGAGGAACCCTATTTCAAAAGGGTAGGAGTCAAAAAGTGAGTGATAGAGTACTATCAGAGAAAAATAAATGAAATTACCCAAAATCTCAAGAGGAAAACTCAAAGCCCTTGAGTACAAGCAAGAGATGAAGTCAAGAGGTAAGATATTAATAAAAGAAAGGAAGATGGCCTCCAGATCTGGTAAAAGAATACAGGCATTTATGAAAAAAAAATATTTCATGGCAAAAAAATAAATCAACATCCAATGAGGCAGAGGACTTTGTGGATCCCCAAGATAGCATGGAACTTTAGCAGAAGGTCCCTGAATGGTCTAAAACAGAACTACGAAGTGTGAAAGCAAAATTTGGCAGATTGGAAAAACCTGAATTTATAGTGGCAGATCTCACCAAAGAAATGGAGAGAAAAACACTGATTGGGAATGCAAATACATAGAAATTAAAAGTTAATCTGGAAAAAGGAAATGGAGCACAATGCTCATGTAATGGTTTGGCTAGGGGATTGACTAAGTAAGATGCTAAGATTTGACTAGGTAAGAGGACAATCACCTCCTTCTTCCTGGAAGCTATGCCCCATTTCTTAATTCAGCTAAAGAAGACAGGCCACAGAAGGCTTTATCTGTTGGGCTAAGGGTTTTGGATTTCCTCCTCATCCATTTTAAACAGGGGAGGGAAATTTTTGGACTTGTGTTTCAATAAGATTAATCTGGTCTCATAAATCGGGATGGATGGGGGCTGTCTCCCTAAAGGACCCTAAAGGAAGTCACTGCACCAAATTGGACATGAGGGGAAGAAGATCTGAAGCTGGCCTGTGTAAAAGATATAGATGTAAAGAGTCTGTTTCTGAACTACGGAACTCACCTCAAGTATTTGGACTGCAACTTCTGTCCGGCTGTATTATGGAACTTCTTTGCTGTTCCTCACTCATAATATTCCATCCCTGTCTCTGTCTTGGCATAGGCCGGTTTCTATGCTTGGAATGCACATTCCTCACCCAACTTTACAATCCAAATGCTAGTGCCCACCCCAAAATGATGTCATATGGATTCGTGCAGACATTAACTACAGCTTAAGGCCAACTGTACATACTGGCCACATGCTAGATGTTGAAACTTGACAGCCAATCTGTTGAGTATGCAATGTTTATCACAAGTATTCTGTCACTGGAGAGTATCCAAATACTGAATTTTGGCAATGGGTAACTCCACCCTGGGCTTTTGCCCTCATGGCCCCAGACCTACAAAGGAGAACATTTAATGGACTGATTGACTAGATATTGCCTTAGGAATCTACAAGAGCAGGCTAAACTATCAATAGATGAAGTGGTTTTGTTTTATAATTTATTAAAAAAAAAAAAACCTTACCTTCTGTTTCAGAAGCATTACTACGCATTGGTTCCAAAGCAGAAGGGCAGCAAGGACTAGGCAATGGGGTTGAGTAACTTGCCCAAAGTATAGCTAGGAAATGTCTTGAGGTCACATTTGAACCCATGACCTCCCATCTCAGGGCCTAGCTCTTGATTCATCAAGCCATCTAGCTATTTTCTAGTCACAGTATTTCAAAGAACCAATTGGATATGACACCACCTTCCTTCTGGAAAACATATTAAAAATAACTTTTCATTGGCCTGGTGAAGCCATTAAGCCAAAAGTCATTGGCTTGAATTTGAATCCTGACCAAACTGTCTCCAGAGACAAATGTAAGCTGGAATCCAAGATGGCTCTTCAGGAATTCTTCTGTCAAGATCTTGTCAGAGAAAAGTCAATTTTTGTTTTGCTTTTTTAGTAGTGAAGAGGTGGAAATGAAAAACACTATCAGTTAGGGAATATTTTAATGAACAAAAAATTATGGTATATGAATGTTAGAATATTGTGGTGCTATCAGAAATGAAACAGAGGATTCCCCCAAGAGAAGCTTGGGGAGATCTATATAACTGAAGTAGAGTGAAATGAGCAGAATGAGAAATTTCTACCAGAAGAATAACACAGCAAATAAAAACAATTTAAAAGCCTTGAGAATTCTTATCATTGCAATGCTCAACTATGATTGTGGAGGACTTCTGATGACTCATTTGACTCCCACCTCTTGATACCCAAGAGGTGATGGGATTCTAGAAGCAGAATAAAACATACATTTTCAGACTTAGCCAACACGGAAATTAGTTTTACTTGATTGGGAATATTTGTTACAAAGGCTTGCTTCCTTTGACCCAATGGGTGTTTGGAAAACTAAGGGGGGTATTATTAGGAATAAGGAAAAAAAAGAGGAAGATGAGTTCATGAGACATATGTACAGAAGATAGAAGGCCAGAAAGAAACAGACAAGCAAGACAGCTTTGAAAGCTACAATTTGAACTTTATGTATACATAAAAAAGAGAAGTTGTATACAATTCTGCAGTTTTCACATAGAATCCTCATATTTAATTCTACTATGTATGTATGTATATGAAAATATTCAATTTTATTTGCTGTTGAAAATAAAATCTAGATGAGCACCCATCTTACAAATGCCTTGTATCTTTTCACAACCACATAGCCATTCTAATTATTGAGACCTTCATAGTACTGATAAGCTTCTCAACTCCACATATACTTTTAAAAAAATGGTCAACTGTTACATTTCTATTTCCTGCCCTTAATAAATGTTTCTGGGATTTGAAGGCAAGTCTGCTTATTACTTTTTGGCCTCAGAAACCAAAATAAAAGTTGATAAATATAGTTAGTTACTAGCTCTGTACTAGGCAAATTGCTTAACCTCTGCTTCAAGTTCCCCACCTGTAAAACAGGCATAATAAACAGCCTCCATTATCTCCTGGGGTTGAAGCAAGAACAAAATGAGAAAATATTTATAAAGTGCATTGTAAAACTTAAAGCACTATATAAAAACACTGGCTATTGTTATTAGATTTTGTTCTGGGTTCAAGTCCTTAGAACATAAAGCATTCATCACCTGAAGATGCCCAATTTGGTTTAGACAGAGAAGCTGGCTATAAACTTCTCAAACCTATATTGCCACCTATTCATTTCACCTTTCATGAGTGCTCTTCTCCTCTCCACCCTCCCCTTAAGAGTAACAATGAAATTTATAGTTCATTTTAGAAACACACCAGACATAAATTACTTTAATTTTCTCATTTTCTCAACAGTTTTATTGCCTTTTAAGAAAAATTTTGTAAAATATAAATACAAAGGCAGAAGAATTTACTTACAAAGTTAAAACACAGATTTCAAACATAAACACACAATTCAGAAAATTTTAGTTTATGTACATCTCCAAGCAACCTGAACATATTATGTTAGTTTTTCCCCCAATATTTTACAAGGTACAGAAAAAATAGCTCAAAGTCTTCTTTAAATAAGAGCATAAAATGTTTAAACATATATAAACAATCCGGTTTGATGCGTGAAAACTAATTTCACAGCTTTTAAATTAGGATATAAAAGTTCATACAATTAGTTGCTGTGTATGGATATGGTTTTAATTTATATTACAAACTACTGGATTATATCCAATAGCATTTACCTGGCCAAAGCAGGTAATTCTGTAAACAAAACATAAAAAATAATATCATGAAGTGCCTTTTTTTCAAATTCATTCTCCCAAACAGGCCACATGACTTCAATCATGTCACTTATAAAAATTATGGTCTGTGTCATCAGTGCTTTGTATGAAACAAAGTCAATGTGTGAATATTTTTCCTTTAAAAAAAAAAAGTGTTCCAAGTAAAAAAAAAACAAAAACAAAAACTTATTCCAAAGCATGTGTGCATTTAAAAGTAAAGAAACATTATATAACAATTTTCATAAAAACTGATTAAAGTTACTTTAAAAAAAATTCTTTCAAAGTCCTTCCAACTGGAATTCATTTCTTATATAAAGGAAAGATATTTTCATATGCAATAGTGTCCTTTCTTTACAGAAACAATTGTAATATAACACATATACATAAAGCAAAAGGATTAACAATATATGTACTGTACATTAAGCGACCTGTTGGTTTCACCAGTGGACCTCTGGGAGAAGGTCTTCGTCTGGATGTAGCCATTCTATTGAGGACCCAAGCAGATTCTGAAGTTCAGCTGTAAATTCTACTAAGTCCAACAATTCCTTGCTTTCAGGGTTGAAGACTTCAAGGTCCTTGGGGCATGAAAACAACTGACTCAGAGACGTCTGCTTATAAAACTCTGCTTCTGCGATGGTGACGATTTCCACATTTGGAAAATTGCACCTGAATATTCGGGATGACATCTTCAATTTCTTAACCACATCTGAGAGCAGGAGCCAGTTTCGGGGACTGAGAAAAAAGAAGACAAGTGGTTGAAGTTACTGGCAAAAACTAAAAAATGGTTTCAAATAACAGGCAACTGTGAGACCTGTCAGGTAGCTGGGAGCTGGGAAAGTGGCTCCCTGGTAGAGGTCACCATAAGGCACACCCGGCCCGCAGACATCTCTACCAGCAGCGGTGTACCTCATGCTAGTCCAGGAGCCCTGGCCCAAGCAGCACCCTAATGCTAGCACCCTGTGTGACTGGCCTTGAGCCGAGTGAGCTCAAAGAGGCTGCCCCAGATGCAGCCCGGGTGGGCCTTTGCTCAGAGTGTACTCCTAAATGGCCTACTGTAAGCCCATCAGAGACAGACTAACTCCCTGTGGGCTGAAGAGAATGTTTAAGGCACAAGTCAGGCTAATAATGAAGGCTAACACACTAACAGCTAGTTTTCTAGGGTTTCTGTGTTAGGGTTACACTGCACACTTCTCCTTTGAAGAGTCAGGTGAACAGGGTCCTTAGAAAGAATTCCTTACACAATCCAAGTTATGCTCTAGCTTTACACTTATACTCTTTTCTTTTACTACTTCTCTCCAATGAGCTCCACTCCCCACTAACCCCCCTTAAACTCCTCTCTTCCATCTTGGAATCAATACTGTGTATCAGATCCAAGGCAGAGTGATAAGGACTAGGCAATGGGATTAAGTGACTTGCCTAGGGTCACACAGTTAGGAAGAATCTGGGGCCAGATTTGTTCCCAGGACCTCTCGTCTCTAGGCCTAAGCCACCTACCTACAATATATGACCATTTAATCCCTGCAACTTCACCAACCCCACACCTCTCCAAAACCAAAACACCCTACTGATTCCTACCCTGCATGGACCTGCTTGAAGGAGGAGCTTGTTGGTTTATTTTATTTTATTTTTATTATCATGCAAGACATTTCCATATTAGTCACTGTTGTAAGAGTATACTCATATAACCAAAACCCCCAAATAAAACTATAAACACACTGATGTGAAAGATAGCATTCATTTTGGGGTTTTTTTTGACAAACATGTTGGAGTGGTTTGCAATTTCCTTCTCCAGCTCATTTATTTTTTTAAACCCTTACCTTCCATCTTGTATTGGCTCCAAGGCAGAAGATTGGTAAGGGTAAGCAATGGGGGACAAGTGACTTGCCCAGGGTCACACAGCTGGGCAGTGTCTGAGGCCAGATTTGAGCCTAGGACCTCCCGTTTCTAGGCCTGGCTCTCAATCCACTGAGCTACCCAGCTGCCCCCCCCCCCCCTTCTCCAGCTCATTTTACAGATGACTAGCTGAAGCAAATAGGGTTGAATGACTTGCTTGGGGTAACATAACTAGTAATTGTCTGAGGCCAGATTTGAACTCGGGAAGATGAGTCTTCCTGATCCCAGGCTCGGACTCTCCAGAGTCATTTAGCTATATGCCCTAACTCTATATAAATGGGAGGAGCTGGTTTGATTAATTTTTTTTTCTTTTCAGCTACTTTCTTTTTTTCCCCTTTCCCCCCCCTTTTAAATTTAGAATATTTTTCCATGGTTACATGATTCATGATTCCCCCCGCCATAGCCCACAAGAAGTTCACACTATGTGATCGATCATATATTTTTCTGATGCATTTGTTTCCATAGTTCTTTCTCTAGATGTAGATAGTGTTCTTTCTCCTAAGTTGGGAGAAGCCTGTTTTATATAAAAGATGGGGCTTTAGTTAGGAAGGTCCTGGCACCCACTAGCTGTGTGACTGTGGAGTTACTTAACCCATTTATAGTCTCCTGAACAACTCTCTTAAGACTCTAAGTAGCAGAGTGGTTGTCCTTTTGCAGCTTTACTTAGAGATCCTTATACTAAAGCAATTATGTTGGAACCAAAAAAAATATTCACTATCTTGTTCTGAAGTTTAAAAACTGCCCCTCCAGTGATCTATTTCTACAATTCACATCAGGCCCAACCATATAAATGTGCCACTCATCTCATTCTACCTTCATACTTTAAATATCAGTGCAATGGCTAATGAATATTTTTCTCTCTAAAATGTCTTGATAAAATTTCCTTCCTAAGGGTCTAATTTAGTAAAGTTAAATTGCAAAACAAGGGAACAGCCAAAAAGGTTAGTGCACCCCCCCCCACCTATGTGTTATTAAATAATACAGTTTATATGGTTAGCCTAAAAAAAATAAAAATGTTAGATGGGCTGCTGAGGGTACTAATAAGTATTCCCTGTATATGGATCTAAGAGACTTTGCAATTTTACACAGCAACAATGGATCCTCCTTGGATGCCCTAAGATCTGCTTCTTTTCCTACAAAGCAGGAAATAGGACTCCCTTTCATTCATATTTTAAGTGTGGGGAGATGGTATTGTTAGGAAGGAAGACCAGATATTTAGCTTCCCTCTAAATGAAGAAGGGCTATCAACAAGGCTATTACAATGAACAATAAGCGGCATTGTTAACTAGATGACTTTGTTAACTAGATGACTCAGGATATGGTGGGGAGGGTCTGACATCTACTGTGAAATTAAATTTCTACAACAGGTGAGAGAAGCGACAACAGATGAAATAGAATCAAGTTTGTCTTTAGTCCTTCTAGTTAACTAGGTCATCTGTAAAAATTGTAAGCACCAGCACTCTACTGGCCCACTAAAGGGATTTTCCAAACGAATTCTTAAACAAGACTGTATACTGTCATTCCTCCCAAGCAGTCTTTTGTTGATTATAGTCCACAAATAAGCCATGTCTTTTAGCTTGTGTTAGGGCCTCCTCATAAATAATAAGAGGAAATACTGGCATTCCCTCCAGGATTTAAAGCCTGGAGTTAAGACACTACAATGACAATGTTCTTAAAAGAGAACAGGTAGTTTCTGAGTCTGTAAATGATTGGGAAAGAGCAAAATGACGGGGTGGGGGTGGGGGGTGGGGAGTGGGGTGGTGTCGGGTCCCGCGGGCCGCATGGAGAAGTTCTTTGAAAATTTTTTTACAGCTTATAACTTGAATAGAGGAATTAAATAAAATGCAGATTTGAGGACAGATTAAACATTGTTAGGATTGATTAACATAGCTGAACTATTCCAGTGGAGAGAGGGGATCCTAGGCTGCTCATACTTAAAGCCTCCTAAGTACATTTTTCTGTCCTTAATCTAGCATAAAGGACAAACACAGCCAGATCCTTCTTCACTTCCAATGTGACTTTGTGCCGGGTCCCTTCGCTGGACTTGGAATCATTAAGGATGTGTGAACCTAGAACACAGTAATCTCCCCAAGTTGGAATAGGATAATACTAGAATATCTGTACAGACAACTCACAGAGTTGTAAGGAAGAAAAGACCCAATATTAACACCTCTGCCTTGTGTGAGAACATACTCTCTAAATGTTTTGCAGAGTAGTGTATTACTCTCTTAATCTCCCTCTCCTTTCAGACTCACTGTATGAAGGAAGTCCAGATTTATAAAGCAGATAATGTATGGGAATAATTGTTTTCTTTCCAAAAGTATTTCGTTAAGTAATGATGCCCTTAGTAAATTTATATACAATTTTTCTGAAGAATATCTACTGCACAGAGACATAGCAGTACTTAATACTCAACTCACCTAGCCCACGTGTTTATTAAAGATCTGTCTAACTCCTGCCACCACAAGCACTTTTCAATCATTTTCCAATCAAGTAATGTCAATACTTACCCCTGAGAGAGAGATACTTGGATATTATAACATGGCAGGAGAGGTCCCTCTGAAAATTCAAACTCAAACACATCACTGAAGACATCTTCATCATCATCATCCTCTGGGCCAGGGGGATTGGCCAGTACATCAAACCCAGATTCATCATTAGGATCTTTTGTTAAGAAGGGAGAAGGGGAAAGGGAAGAAGAGCAGGAAAAACAATCTATAAGGAACAGGAAACTTTCATGTGTAGCCCAGTAAGTCACAGTAAATAAAATGGGAGCCTTTTCCTTTCTAAATACTGTTTGGGAGGGTAAAAATGGGGGCAGGGTGGAGATGGGAGGCTGGGGAGAATGGAGGAGGTTTTGGATTAGCAAGGAATGTTTTGAAGCTCACTAAGATCAGACCAAAATAAAAGAATAACATTTGCTCACCACACACAGAGCTGCCATAGAAATCCCAACAGACACCAGGGTCATCCCCACTTCGACCTTGCAGGTCGGTTAAATACTCTAGAGAAAAAGAAAAAAATGAAACAAAAACCATGCCGATGAGAACAAAATGTTGGCAGATTTAGTAGGACTGTCTGTCATGCAAAGTCAAACCAGTCTAGCTCGTCACTTCCTGTCTAAATCCACAACAGACTTTTGGACTAGCCATGAACATATGATATACATAGCTTGCACTTGAGTATCTTGTGCACCCATATACATCCTTTTCTATTCACCTTTCTCCCCCAAAAGACATAGCAAGCCTTTGTTCAGTCTTTCCTGCCTTTCCCACCCCCAAATGTCTTAGAGACCAATAGTCTTGTAACTGACCCTGAATTACAAAAAAGAAGCACCATTTTATAAAATGTGATTCTACATATTTTCCTAGAAACACACTAAATGTTCAAGCAATCCAATTCTCTTTTTTGGGTAAGCATGAAAATCTCAAATCTACTAACTCTGAGGTAGGACATATTAGTTATTTGGAATAGCAATAAATTAGGCTATCCACCCAACCAAAGAGTTTCAAAATTGATTTTAGGTTTCAATTTTAAGGATCTTTTAAAGCATGCATTAGGGTACCTGGATAACAACTTAAATGCCGTCACTGGAGATATTTGTTTACATCACAAAAAGTTTTATACTCCCAATGCTAAATTTTTCTAAAAAGCAACTACTCAATATATGCCATTCTTTTCCATGCATAACTTAAAACCAGGTCTCATTAAAAAATAATAAACCATGTTCAAATCAATTAATAGACATTTGTTAAGTACTCGCTGTTTCAAGTACTTTGCTACATAAGTACCTCAACAATATAATAAAAATATTTTTCATATTTTGGGAATATTTTTCTCATCAGAAACATCAGAAAAAGAATATGGAAAATATTGCTACATTAAGTTATTCATCAAGAGACTAAACAAATGTGTTAGATGATACTGGAATCCCAAAGTAAATAGAATTTTGCATTTTTAAAAATTTAGTGAAAGGTTCTAAAGACTTTTCTTCCTCCCTAATTGTCCTCCATTCCAAAGTTCTGTTATCAAGTAATTACAATCTGGTATACTTTAGGTAAAAGTATGTTAGTAACATTCCTTGCCAAATTTCACAGAATTACCAACCTGTTAGAAATAGCTCCATTAGTTCACTGTGTGTCATTTTCACGATGGTTCTACCTGAGTACGTGGCAAGTGTTGGATCAGCACCGTAAGAAAGAAGGAGGCGAACTATTTCCAAATGATCATTTTCTACTGCATCATGGATAGGCCTAGGAAAGAAAGCATTAGGTGTTCAATATACTAAATATTCCTCTCTTGTTTGGATCCAATATTCCATTTTAAGGATAAGAAGCATTCCTTATTTCCTATCACTTACAAATTATAGGACTGACCTTTGGTCCCAAGTCATTCCTCATCTAGGGCCAAACTATTTCACATGGGAAGAAAAGTTTAAAGTTATTTTTAAAATGGGGAGGATAATGTATTAACACCCAAGTTATGGCTATACCTGCCATTGTGATCAACAAAAACCCAAACAACTCAGTAACTCTGCACCTAAGTGTTGTCACTTTTTAAAGTCAAATGGAGTTTAAATGATATTAATTAGAAAGTTCTCTGAGAGCCTGACCCTTCAGTAATAGGTATCAAAGACCTCATACATATCAATCATCAGTCCATCAAAGAAGTTAGGGGAAGAAATATGGGAGGCACAGAAAGTAGAAAGAATGTTAAGTTTAAAAACCAGCTTTATATATCATATAGAGGACAGACAGTAAGGACAGAGACAGCTTCTCATATAACCTAATCATAAACTAGGAAGAACTGGTTTGGAAGGAGGCTTTTTATTTATTGAATGGGATCCGGGCTTCATATGGCTGCATATAAAATCCTAAAAAGGTTTCAATAGCAATAGAAGACACTTAGTTCATTATAAGCCAGAAAGAAAAAAGGAATCCAGTGCTCTATTCTAGATGCAGACCTTGGAAGAACAAAATCAGAATGTAAACCTGAATGCTTCTGATGACCTAATGAGTTTTGACAATTAAGTAACAAGTAGTTATTAAGCTTGTCTATAAGACCATATTAATATCAACCCTAAAGGAGCTTACATTCTCCTGGGTAGGAAATGGCAGTCATATAAGAAGTATATAAAGCAAATATGAAAATTAAACATATTCACAGCAATTTGCACTAGAAGGTGGGGAATGGAGGAGGGATAAGGAAAGGCTTCACAGAGATGTAGTTCTTGAGCTAAACAATGAAGGAAGCTAGAGGTTATTGGAGATGGAGATGAAGAGGAGAAGTCTGTTTACTACTCTGGGGGACTGACTGAGATGGAATGGAATTAGTGAGGAACAGCATGAAAGTTCATCTGGATGGACCAGAAACAGTAAAAACAAAATTGAAATAAGGTGGCAAAGGATAGAAGTAAAAAGAATAGGAGAAAACGATGCTAAAAGAATGTTCATAGGATTCCCTCTGAAATACATTTTTCTTCTTGTACAGTAAATAAGGTCCTGGTCAGGAATGTGCTAACGCAATTTTCTTTTCTTTCTTTAAACTGATTTTTTTTCAATTACACATAGAAACTATTTGACAATTGTTTTCTGACATTTTGTGATTCAGATTCCTTCCCTCCCTGCCTCCCCAAGGCAGCAAATAGTCTGATATAGGTTACAGCAGTGCTAAAGCAGATTTTCAATCTGTACTTTGTAGAAAATGTAAAGGTTTCAGTCAGTCCATAATGCAAGAATAGAACCAAAAATGGTCACCAAAAATTATTCAGTGAAATGATCTTCAAAAAATCAATTAAAAAACATTCCTAATAGGTATAGCCAACTCATTAGCTTTTAAAATATACACAAGAAGTCTACATAAAAAAAATGACTAAATGTAAATATGGAAATAATATATAGTCCAAATTCTTTCATTTTATAGAAGAAGAAACTAAAGTCAGTAGAGGTTTAAGGTCATAAAACAGGCTAAGAAGCCATGTCACCCAACTCCAAGGCCAGTGTTGGTTATCAGCAAATGAGCTGGGACTGGGCAAAAGTCACAAGATTCTGAAAGACTTCACCTGTTTGCCTGAGACATGGCTTTGAAATTATCCTGTGTCTTTGTATTCCTAAGATTTATAGGAATGGGAAGAAACTGAGATGGCATTAGTATGTATCCTTTTCCAGTAACCCCTAGCAACAAGACTTAGGTACAATTATGGGAGATTCCGCCAATCTAGTTGAATGATGAGGATAGGGACCACAATGATGAAGAAGGGTGCTTGGGATATGAACATTAACCAATGAAATAAAGCCAACTCAAGATTCTTGAATCTTTCCTCCCTATATGTATGTGTGTGTATCCATTGTCTTCTGTGCTAAAACCTTTTTTCTTTTATCTTTAAAGAAAGTCTATATTTCTAGAAAGATCAATGACAGAAATTGTTTTTAAAGGTCCTTAATAATTTTAAAGGCCCTTTTAGGTTCTGGTCTATGATAATACTTTTGACCCTTTTCAAAGAATTCCTGAATCAATTAGTAATTGAGGAAAGAAGTGTAGTAGACAAGAGTGCTAGAATTGGATTCTGGAAGAGCTAGGTTCAAATTCTACTTCAGAGCCCCAACTAGCATTATGGTCAGACAGAGCATTTAGCCACTCACTAGTCTCTTCTCTCATTTATACTAAGAGGATAGGCTAATAATAACTGTACAACCTTACTCACAGGGTTTTAGAGTTAATCTCAAATGGGATAATGTTTGTAAAGTGCTTATTAGCATAGTGACCAGTACATAGCAGGCTCTTAATGAATGCCCATTCCTTCCCTCTCTCCCATGGATCACATCTAGGAATAGAAGAGACAAATCTATACCACCGCCACCCCCCAACAAACACATTATGCTCTCTATTCCTAGGCAAAAGAGAAGCACTGTCAGCCTACAAGGTAATGAAGTTTTTGGGAAAGATATAGTGTCCTCTGTCCTGTCCCCGTCTGACCCTCCTCCCCCCACCTCCCTGTTCAGACCAAATAAATAAACAAATAAATAAACAAACAAATAAATAAATAAATAAATAAATAAATGAATGAATGAATAAATAAATAAATAAATAAGCACGCGTGCGCGCGCACACACACACACACACACACACACACACACACTCTCTCTCTCTCACTCACTCACTCACTCACTCACTCACTCACTCTTACTCACTCAACATGGCAAAAGAGGCAGCAAAAAAGAGACATCTAAAACAAATGGTGAGGGTATTGTGAATGTCACTATCATGGAGAGACCACTGAGCCTGTGTTGGAAGCCTAGCTGTGAGAACAGCTGTATGACCCTGGGCAAGTCACCTCAGCCTTCTGAAGTATGGTAGTATTTTTCAACATATGGGGTTATTGTCAATAAATTGCTTTTTAAAATCTTAAGGTGGGTATAGGGGTAGGAAATAATAAATTTAGAGGTGAAAGGCACATTATAGGTCATTTGGGGTTTGTTTTTGCTTTATTCCTGTAAATATTATCATGTTCCTTTAACAATACATTTTTTTTAAATCCTCATCATCCATCTTAGAATTAATACTAAGTTATCATTTCTAAGGCATAAGAACAGTAAGGGCCAGGCAACTAGTGTTAAGTGACTTGCTCAGGGTCACATAACCAGGAAATATCTGAGATCAGATGGGAGCGAGGGCCTCCCATCTCCAGGCTCCACTGAGCTAACTAACTGCCCCTATTAAAAAAAATTTTTTTTTAAGTTTTTATTAAACACATTTTGTTTTTATATTTACTACTGGCATCCCCTCAAAGCCATTCCTTAAAACTAAGGGAAAAAAAGGAATAAAATAAACCGACAGAAAAAGTCTGATGCAATGTTCTAGAGTCTAGACCCATATCTGCACAGAAGTGGGGAGGAGCTATCAAGTCCTTTTCCACTGGCTTTGGGGAGAAGGCTTTACAAAAGCAGATTCCTACTCACTGTCAGGAAATTAAACCAAATGACTTTTCAAGATGTGCACTCTCAGGCCCATAAGCCAAGGGAGCTCAGCAAGATTCCTCTTGAGGGATAACCAATGCTCCCAATTCTAGTCATCACAGATAAGAATGGAACATTAAGGCCCTGAGAAACTGAAAAAACATTTTTTGGAAGGGAAAGGGAAGAAATCTCCTGAATATTGTACTAAGAATGATTCCAATTTATCAGTTTTTTGAAATATCAATACAAAAATCTTGTTTCTTTCTGCCAGGGCTCACTATGGTGGATTTGTTTTCCAACTACGCATCCAGAAGTCATGTTAGGACAACACTGCTCTAGTGTATGTGCTAATGTATCTTTGGCCTACTATTCATTCACCTGTGAATTGTCTCTTTTACTGGTTTTGGAAAATAATGTAAAATGTTTAGACTGAAACTTGCAGAGGTCTCCTTGCACTAAACTCAAATTGACAATTCAACAGGATTACATAACACACCTAGAAAACTGATGACTTTGAAAAGTCTCGGTTTGGGGTATTTGTGAAAGGCACACAACTGTCCATCCTACTCTGCTGATAAGACTGTGAATATACCTAGGAGTACTTTACATCTTCTTTGATGGCATCAAGGGGCCCTGGCTATCCTGTGTCTGCCCTCTATTTGTGTTTTTAATCTCTGAAATTACTTTGAATAACCATGCTACTTTCGTAGCATAAAAACTAAGGAATGGCTGCATTTATTCTACCCTCTCTCCTTGGCCTCGCCCTGGTTTATTAAGTCTATTACAAACACAAACTTTCACTCAAATAATTTCATTTGAAACACACATTTAAAAAGAGTACATTAAAACAAATATGTTAATAAGCTTTAGAAGAAACAAAGCCGTTTTAAATTAAATGTGGATGAATAACTCAAGACAATTAAAGATTGAGGAAGAAAACTAAGCCATCACCTGCTCTTAGCATGACCTACAACATTTACTAGTACTAGTAGGTATATTTGCAAAATACTGCTTGAATGGATTGCCCTAAAGACACCCAATGCCTGAAAATAAATGAATAAACAAAAGATTGGAATGGTTCAACACCCAAGCCCTAAAGAGTTGGCTGAGGCACAAAAAAGGTTAGGTGTCTTGCTTTGGGTGGCACAGTAGGTTACCCAGGTGGATACGAACTCAGGTTATCCTTACTTTACCCAGATTATCCACCATACAGTACTAATGCAAGGCTTGCTAAAAAATAATAAAATTGAAAAGGTATGGAATAGAGAATACACCTGGATAAGCTTAATCAGCATTTCTGAAGTGGAAAAGAATTAACTTAGCTGGAGAAGTAGAGGAAAAGAATGGAAAGTAACTTATTTTTAGCAAATCAATCAAGGTTTCATTGAAAACAATTAAAACTTTGTAAAAAGCAACAATAAAACAAGGCATCAATGGCAGATGTCAAGACCATACCATGTCTCATTTGGCCAAAAGGAGAAAATATCAGAGAAATGATCCATTTAAACCAATCCTATGAAAGGAACAGATTTTATACAGAGGGAAAGATAGGAGGAAGAAAGAAAGGGAGGAGGATCAAGTCGAATATGAAAAAGAAATCAAGGACATCTAGATAGCATAGTGGAATAGTGGATAGAGGGCCAGACCTAGAGTTGGCAGAACTTGGGTTCAAATCTTGTCTCAGACACTTCCTAGCTATTTGAACCTGGGCAAACCCCTGCCACTATTCTGTTAGAATTTATACTAAGACAAAAGTTAAGGGTTTTTAAAAAGAAGAAAGGAAAGCAGCAATTTGAATGCTTCAGAAGCCAACATTATAAACATTTCTAAAAGAACCTAAATTTTCCATAATGGTTTTCATTTAGGATTTAGTGATTTAATATGTTACTAAATGTTCCAGAGATGGAACAAGCTACAGAAATAGTTTAAGTTTCTGTGTCAATCAACTTTAGGAATCCAGAGAAGTAACTACTAATTTTTGGAGAAACACATCTCTTTATCTCACGTTTACCTCTTCCACTCCCTTCCCCCAATTCCCCTTGGCCACATTCAGAATTTCACAGCCTGAAACACCACTGACCTGGTTCCATCCTGAGCACTGCAGTTGACATCTGCTCCATACTCCAGGAGATGGCGAACGATGCTTAGCCACCCCCTGGCACAGGCCTCATGCAGGGCACAGTAGCCTGCATTATCCCGGTGGTTCACATCACAAACTTTGTTTTCCAAACAGTACAGGACCACTTCCTGGGGGGAGAGAAAATAGAGCTATTGGTAGCTAGGAGGACTCATAGAAAGTAAAGAGTAATATTACAGATATACTGTCAAGAGTATTAAGCTTGAGGCCCACAGTCCATAATGTAGGCAAATACAAGAAAGTACCTATATAGTATATACTATACACACTCTAACCTAAGAAAAAATAATTTTATGGACTATGGCACCAAAGAGATCTAAGAATAGAGGTTCAAAAAAAATAATTTTTGATAAATTTGTGGTGACAGACCCATTAACAAGCTCTTCAGAGAAGCAAAACCATCTGGGAGAATACTTCTGAGGCAGATGCCAAGGCCCTGATAGTCACCATCAAGAGAAAATACTAGGTCAGAGAGAATCATGGTCTTGTTTATAGGTTGGAGTTTGAAGAAGTGTGCTGAAAAGCTGAATGAAGGTCATACACTGCATTATATCACAAAGTGGGATGAAGTTTTTCAGAAAAACACAAGTCAATCTGATTTTTAATGCGTGTCCCAGAATTGTATGAAACAACTCTAAAGTCCCTGTCAGGTGGGTCTCACTCAAGCCCTTCTTCCACCCCAGTGGTGGCAATCATATGAATATTTTTGCTTATTTAAAGGTAATGGCAGGAAATAAGTATACAATAGCATAACCTACAAATTTCAGGAACTACATGAAAACAAGCCAATCCCTCAATACACACTTCAGAATTTGTTCCGAGTAGATAGTTTGTCGTAGAACCACTGTTATTAATCTTACTTCCTTAGTGTTAAATATTAATATGTAACATTCCCTGTAAAGCAAAGCAGTAATTTATTCAATGTTTTATTACCTTAATGAAGAAAGTTTTCAAACATATAGAACAATGTTTGCCATCAGAAAACATATTATAGGGGGCAGTTGGGTAGTTCAGTGGATTGAGAGCCAGGCCTTGAGATGGGAGGTCCTAGGTTCAAATCTTGGCCTCAGACACTGGCTCTGTGACCCTGGGCAAGTCACTTGACCCCATTAGCTACGTTACCACTCTTCTGCCTTGGAGCCAATACACAGTATTGACTCCAAGATGGAAGGTAAGGGTTTAAAAAAAGAAAAGAAAACATATTACAACATTTTCCTACAAGTCACACCCAGCAGAGAACAGTTTTCAAGAATTCACCAGAGCCGCAGGAGAACTGATGACAGCCACACTGCTAGGGTCAGGGCAGAAAGGCTTCTCCCAAACAACCATTGAAGGGAAATTCTCAAGATTCTGATCTTTTCCATCAGAAGAAAAACAATGTTAAGTCTTAGACCAGTTTGTGACTGATCAATGAAATGATCATTCTGCAGAAGATGGGGGACAGAGAAGAATTTTGTTTTAAGGGCAGCTTGGTGGAAATTATACAATACCAAAAGGCTCTAAAACCACTACCCACCTTGGGAAACTTAAATGGCATTCCTATTAATCTGCTCATCATATCTACCGAATCACATAGTGATTTTGAGGGGTATCTCTCTTCTCAAATAAGATCAGGCAAACAGGAAAGGGGGGGGGGGGCAAAAAGCACATTTATTCATTCAGTTTCAGATCTGCTGGAAAGCCCACAATAATCTGTGCTCTTAGTATACCCTGACCTGAGAACTGGTATCTAGGATACAGCATGAAGCTGTTCTTTTAGCAGGCCCTCACTAACCAGACTAAAGTGGATTGCAGCAAGCTAATGAGTGGCATGCCCCAGCCAAGGAAAGGAACTTGGTCACATGACATTGGGATCAAGTGCAGGAGCCACTTACTGCTGGTGCACAGATCAATTTAACCAGATCCCAGAAGTCTGGTGTTTTACCAACCAAGAGCTTAATTGTTCCTATTAATAAATCTCAAGGACTCAAATTAGTCTAGGAACTATGGCCTTTACCTGGGATCTCCACTTCTACCTGGAGTAGCTAGATGTAATTAATGTCTAGGATGGGCTGAAATCAATGTCTACTTCTAAGGCTTATGAACCCAGTTTCCTTTCTCTGTCCATTACTCCCTCCCTTCTGAAACTGTCCTAAGCATTAAGGTGATTCAATTCTCTTTGCCTTGAAGATAAAGTGAAACAAACTAAATCAGCAACTAATCAATTTTTCTATCTATGGTTTTTCTTTCCACCAAAAAAATAACAGCTTTTAAAATTTGCCAAATGGTTCACAAACTTTTCTAAAGTCCTTCTCCCATGTTTCACTATGGCATACAGATGAACTTAGGTTTGGATACCAAACACTAGGCAGGGCTCATTCAAGCTAAAATGGCTTGAGAATGGAATAGAGACAAACTTTCATTCAAAGATCTGTCTATTTAACTGGCAAGAGCTATCACCCAATTTTTTACCATTAGGTAATAAACTTTATGACCAAGGTAATTCATGAATCAATAAAATAGGGGAGGGAGGGCAGAAATGGAGAGAAATCTGCAACAGTGGGAAGAACATATCCATAGAAATCACTTTAAGATCTGTGAAGATCTTCACAGAAATTTGTGAGGTGGGCAGGGAAGATAATACCTTCACATATGGTAAAAAGTACTTCATAGTCCCAGGCTACATAGTAAGTGCTATATAAATGCACATTCCCCTTCTCTTCATTTTACAGAAGAGGAAACTAAGGTTTAGGATTGTCACATCTAGCTACTTATTGTTGGAGCTGGACTCATACCATAGGTTTTCTGAAGCTTAGGATAAAACACACTATTTCAGGAGAATATGAGAAATCCTACTGTCTGTTAAATTTAGTAACATGATATTGCTCTTTTGGATGAATAAGGTCTACAAAGCAACACAGCTCTAACGAGGCTGACCAACTCAAGAAGACTATCTTCACGGTCCAGTTGGTTTTCACCAGTGAGTTAAAAAGCACTGGGATGAACTGGATTGAAAACCCAGCTCTGCCCCATGAACTTTCTGCAAATGCCTTAATTTCTCTGGGCCTCAATTTTTTTCATGTGTTATAATTAAGGAGTTGATTATATGACCTCTAAAAAGTCTCTTCCAATCCTGAAACTCTAAGTGAGCCTATGACACCTAAATCAAAACATAAAATACGTCAATTCTTTTCATTTTTATAGTTTCCAAAACAATAAACGTTTTAAGGACAGTATACATACTGCCACAAAAAGTGGTGAGGTTTTGGTTTTTTTTTTTTTTTGTTAGACAGTTCAGTGGTAAGCAGCTATTAAGTGTAATGCCATTAACCACAAAATGTAACCATAAAGGCCATAAAACTCAATATTGTTAATTAATTAAATGCCTCATTAACTTTTTAAAAAACGTAATTTAATTCATAAAAAATTTAACCATTACCACTCAACGTACAAGCACGTGGCGACAGGCACATTTTAGATTCAGAAACATAAGCTTTCATAAACTGGGGAAAAGATTTTATAACTTCTGTGGCAATTTACACATGCATTTAGGTGGTCTATTCAAAGAAGTATCTGAAAATAGAGGTTCTTTTAAGAATCTTAAGAACCAGGGGGCAGCTGGATAGCTCAATGCATTGAGAGCCAGGCCTAGAGACCTAGGTTCAAATCCGGCCTCAGACACTTCCCAGCTGTGTGACCCTGGGCAAGTCACTTGACCCCCATTGTCCACCCTTACCACTCTTCCACCAAGGAGCCAATACACAGAAGTTAAGGGTTTAAAAAAAAGAGAGAGAGAGAGAGAGAGAGAGAGAGAGAGAGAGAATCTTAAGAACCAGTTTACGACACACAAAATTGGACAATAGCTTATTTCTGGCATGCAAGTTCACCCTGCTAAGCAGTAAACCATAATGGCAAAAACTAACTACATGGCAGACTTGCCATAGTGATCCATTTAAATTGGATCCTCAACAAGAGATTAAGTCAATTGCCCTTCAACTAAAAGCCCGAATAGTTGAAAGTCTTGTAGGTCCCAAGGATAGGGACAAGATTTTATATGATGCCAAAAGATATCTCAGAAAGTTTGATTAAATTCTAAAAGATTCAATCTTCCAGTTACTTTTAAGTGCCTAAGCTACTGCATCAAAAGTAATAAGCAGCAACATGCATAATTTATATGTAGTATATTCATTCAAGGTAAGAATGCAAATTAAATAGAAATGAAATTATAACTATCCAAGTGTCGGTCAATGGATGGAACACATAAAAAGTTATTTCTCCAACTCAAAGCCACTAATAACTTCTTGGAGTCTTCCTGGAGCTGTACTTTTGGTGCAGATCCCCATAGGGAGATCATTTTGATCGGGCTTAGTGTCTGTCTTTCTAGGGAATTTTCTTCTACTTGTAATGAACTTAAGGTGAGTGTAATGATGATCATATTTCTAAAGAAATCAGAATGACTGGATACTGGAGCTGGAAAGAATCTGAAAGAATTCATATTCTAATCCAACCCCACCATTTTACAGATGAGGTAACCAGTCCCAGAGAGGGAAGTGATTTGACCAAGGTCAGTTAATAGCAAATCTTGTCTGTTGTTCTTTCCCGTACTATATGCTCATGTATGATATCTCTCTCACATCTTTTTTCTTCCTTTCCCCTTGGTTTCTCTCTTCTACTCTGTCTCTCCTTCCCTCTCAGTTTCTCTCTTCCTCTTTCCCCCCACAATCTCCCATGCACTGAACAGGCCCTAAAGAAGCCAAACTTCAACCAAAATCAACCAGGCATGCAGTCAGGAGCCAGTGGACAATTTATACTAATTTGAAGTTAACAACATTAGATGAGAGTACCCAACTCTTGTGTGTAATTTTATTGAAGAAAAAACAGCATTAACTAGTTATGTGATTTTGGTCAAGTCAAATCTCTCTAGGATTCAGGTGCAAATGTCTGTTTCTTGGAGAGGGGAAAGGATAGAGCCAACTGTTAGGATTCATAAATTCCTTCCAGATGAGAAATACAAGGTCCAATTATCCACAACAATAGTCTCTATATGGAGGGCAACACTGCTGATTTTTGGGACACTCAGACAGACTGAATACTTCTTTCCCCACTATTAGTGATATGATGAATTATCATTCAATCTATCACCCAATTCCCTTACTGACAAACGACACATATGTGCCAGACAGAGCTGATCAGAAGTACATGAAAAGGATAAGAATCAGGAACCTTCAAATATCATGGGAATGACCTTGACTTAATACTACCACTTCTATATTCTAACCAATGGAGCTAATTAGTGGAAACTAATGGATGAGAGAGTAGGATGCAACTCAAATAAGATCATTTTTTTCCCTAAGACATCATGGCTCAAGGTCCTCATTAGGGAAAAAAAATCCTAAACTGAACTTAAAAAAAAAAAAAAAAAAAAAAAAAAAAAAAAAGCCATGAAACTTAATATAGTAGAACTCTTCATGGGAATCATAAAATTTTAGACCAAGGAGACCTTTGAGATCACCTGGTCCAGTGTTTCCTAAACTAATTTAATAATGGAATACCTTGGGACCTAAAATATTTAGGAAAAACATATAAAGACGCTTTGGGGAGGGGAAAAGATTATGGAAGATTTCTAGAATAGTGGCATGGAAGGCCTTTAGAGAAACTTTGGAACAAAACAGAAGCAATTATATAGATTTTTGAACACCTAACTAACTTTTAAGTGATCATACACAATTCTATATGAAAAGGAGAATATAAAGAATTTCTCAACCTACATCTATTCACATCACATGAAATATAAGTGAGGGAAATGTTGGTCTAGTCCAAACCATCATTTTTATAGATGAGGCCCAGAATGATTAAGTATCTTCTCCAATGTCACACAGTTTGATTTAGTGGTAGAAACAGACTAGTACCCAAGTTTCTGGCTACCTAGTCTTTCCCTTATAGCACACTCAAGTTATAATTTTTAACATGCAATTCTCAGAAATGAACTGAAGTGAGGAAAAGGTTCCCTGTCAAGTATTCTTACTAAAGAAAGTGAAAGTAACCATGAAAAACCATGTAAAAGAGTTGTTTAAGAAATAAAAAAGTGGATTTCCGCAAAGCCTAAAAACTTCACAAAAAGGTCTCAGTTTCCAAAAGCTGCATACATTCTCCACAATCAAGATGCTTGGTTTCCAAGAATAACTTTGGCCACATTACATTTCATTCCAGCATTAACTTCTTCCAGGGCTACTGCCGGCCCTATATCAAAAATGCATTTTTGCTCTGTGGGCTGCTTTTTTTCAAACTGATGACAGAGGCCAACAGGGGTATTAAAGAGGAGAGGACCTAGAGAGAAGCTAGTGGAAGAAAATATCAACAGGCAAGGGAGGCTGGCAACTTTATATATTTGGCAGAGGCTCCCGAACCTCCCTATTTTGGTTTTGGTGTGAAGAGGATACAACAGAAAGAATGGTCAAAGTTACCATGCCACACATTCTTAAAGAAGACCAGAGAATCACCCACAGTGTTGGAAGTAGAGATAAAATTTTACCAACAAATACGATGATACCATTCTTACCAGATTTATTGGTTGCCCAACCTTTTAGAAATCTCTTAAAATCATTTATATTTCTGGCCTTATGTCAAGGATTAGACAACAAAATTATGGATTTTTCAGTCATAATCAAGCTGCTTGTTTTTGCCCCATTTTACTCCATCAAACTGCCCCATGCTCTGAAAAGAAAAGCATCCTGAACACTTTCCACCTGCCACTCCATCTGTAAACATGTTTGCAGGACAGAAACTAAAAACAAATAACTTTTCCTCCCTTCACTAATCAAAATCCAACAGGGCTCATTAAAATTCCCCTTCAGCCTTCAAGCTCTGAAGCTTCTGGGTTATGTCAGATTTTCTATCACAGATAAGCCAGTGAAACTTGAGGATGCTAAGAGATCCTACCTGCCTGAACATGAACTATATACATTGGAAGGGCCTTTATTTTGTTGAAACACTGAATAATTCGTTAAAGGGAAAAGAGCACAAATATCCTAACAGCCTTCCCCCCATTCCCAAACAGGCAAAAACAACACAGACCTTTGCTAATACCCGATTCTCTGAATCCGGAATTCTCTGAATGAACCATTCATTATCACTTGTCATGTTTTCCCCCCAAACTAAGACGCAAATCCCCCCACCTTGTGCTCCCATCCCCCATACTCCTAAAGGCTGAACCTTCATTTAGATGCTCAACACTGAGACTTGCCTCATATCCTAGGCGAGCTGCCCTTTGCAGGAGTGTTTCACCAGCATTCTTATTGACAATCAGTCTCCGGGCTTCGGGTGGCATGGGACGAGTTGGGGTGGTCTCTTGAGTGGGGCTCGGTAGCTGTGCAGACTGGGAGGAAGGTATCAAGGGAGTTTGTGGCAGGCGATCATACGGTTTCTGCTCCTGCAACTTGGATGGCAAAGAGTCACACTCTGAAGCTGGCTCTGGTCGCTTCCTGAACCTCCTTGTTACCATGACCTGTCCAAAAAAATTTTTAAAAAAAAATAAATCAGGAATCATTTACTGGTTATATTTACTAGTGTCTATTTAAAAACCCTTCTCCCACACTCCCATCTCCCTAATGGGCTATAAACCTCACTGAGGGCAGAAAATCATTGTCTGTAGGCATCCTGGGGAAAGGAGAATAGGGGATGGATATAGGGGAAGGATGGTAGAAAATCTATCAAAGCTCAATTTGTAACTTTACTTTCTCCTGGAAGAATAGTAGACCTCTGTGTACCTTAAGGACAGGAAAGTTACGTTTTCAGGAGGGGCCAATGAAAACAGGTGCTTTATTACAGCATATTATGACGTAGGCTGGTGGTGACTGTAGGAGGCAAAGTTAGTGTATGACTAGGACCTTAAATAGGCTTTTTTTTTTTTTTAATAAGGATACCTTGTCCTCGTTGTTTTCTATATCTGTGGTATCATCCCCTGTCAGAGATGACCTCCTCCTCCTCTCCTGTGGAGTCAAGTGTTTGGTTTTACACTGGCGCTTCCCTGATGGCTTCTCACAGTCGGTGTATTTCTGCAGCAGGGATGCAGGCTGGAAATCCTCCTCTTCGTCTGTGCACAGCACATCTGTCTTCCGGCTTTCTTTAATTTTCTGCTGTTTGGCAGCCAGCCTCGAGGCTGGCGTACAGCTTGGCTGAGTCTGCCTTTTGCCGTTCGCATTGGTGGATGAAAGGCTCTTCATGTGCGGAGACACCGGGAATACAGGCAAGCCTAAATGGGGAGAGGGGGGAAGGGTGGAGAGGAAGAAGGCATTACACCGTTGGAGCGAGCGGGTGCTGAAAGAAAGGCGTATTGTTAACACTTATCACCAAAGCAGCTTCATTTTTTAAAGATATACCAATTATGTTTTCAAAGCATTAATATTTTAATTACCCACATTCAAACAGCAAATAGGTTAACCCACAAAGCCCGGAGCTGGGAAGTCATTTTAAAGGGCCTGACAAGCACACAAATGCAAATTCTCCCTTCTTCCCCTCCCCCCTGCCTATTGTGCCTAGGTGCTGCAGGGATCTAAGAGCAGTAGACACTCCAATCGCTAGCCTAGGTGCAGCAACATCAGGCTAGCAACATCGAGGCTGGGCGGCGGATCCGCTGAGGATGGACTGATGGAGTTATTAGCTAGCTCCTTGGTGATGCTTCAACTTTATTTCTGGCATTTACCCAGCCTGTGGACTATCAGCCTACAATGGTTTCCCTCACTCCTTTAAGTTAAGCTGCCACAGAGCTACTGAGTGTCAAAAGGAATCCAAAGAAATGAAGGTTCTTTCCTGTACACTCCTAAGTCATATGATCAAACCAAATCAGTTAGGCTTTAAAAAGGGGGGAAAAAAAGGGGGGGGGGGAGAGAAAGAGAGATAAGAGAAGAGAATATATTCTATTTTAATAATACATATATATCATGTTTTAAAATTCCCCTGCCTGCACATTTCAGTCAGTCAATTTCTTCTAAGGAGGTAAAGTCCCTAAAAATGGGGGTATATAGGTATTGATATAGATATGAACTGCAGATGATCCATCCATTCACAATAGTGGTGCCAGCATGCATCACTACTAAGAGTAAGCCAACTCAAGTTCCCTAGTGGCCTCTGCATACCTTGTACATTGTCACTTGTTCTGAGGGACTCTTCAGACCAGCTTCTATTGCTTTTGACCTCTGACCTTTTCCTGGGGTGCTTTTCTTCGGTGCAGTCTTTAACCTTTGCAGTGACCTCTGGCTGCACAGCCTCAGCTAAATCTTTCCTGCTTTGCCGGCCCAACTTGCTGGGCGGGGATCTCTCTGGTGGTGACACCTGCTGCTCCCACAGTTCCCTAAGATGCTGCAGGTGACGCTGTTTTTTGGGATGGAGCCCTGTTAATTCAATGCACACCTTCAGGTTGGTCACCTCATTACAATGTGGCTCTTCTAAGTGGTTAGAGGAATTGTTTGTCATTTCCCTCTCAGGCCAGTCATCTAATGGAAAAATAACTAAAAATTAATCAAAAAGCCCCCTCAACTAAAGTCTAAAACAAAATGAGCTACAAGTCACTTGTGGGGAGGAAGGAGGGCATCACTGTCTCAGCTTCAGCACTTCGCTGCACACTGGGGAGTGGTTTTTTTTTGTGGGTCATGTGAGGCATTATGGGTTTGTTTTTGTTTGGCTTAGTTTTCAGTTTCAGGCATTAAAAGGTTCCGTGGACTGTGGTTATCTGTATGGTCATGGCTATGTGTGCCTCATCACTAGTTCTGACTGGGTACTGCCAGTTCTCTTTTCCCCCATGAAGACAGCTTGAATTCAAAGGGCTGAGCATAGTAATGTTTAGGAGGCTTGAAATGAGTAATTCCTTACTATCACAGTCTGTATTTGGAGGGTTGAGTGCCTCATATCCATACCCACACATCCATACACATTGCCACAGTCCCATGCATGGAAGCCCAAGGCCAGCCTGGCCTATGCTAGTAGAGCTCACCTTTGGAGGCTCGTCTTCTCTTGGCTTTCAGTAGAGGATCCTCCTGCAGCTCCTCTGCTACTGCCTCTGGTTGGCTGCCATCAGGCTGCAGACTCTCCCCTGAGAGTTTTCGTTTTCTGTCCAGCCGGGGGCCGGGGCTGTGGGGCATGTCTGGGGTCTGCAGGTCTGTAGTCCTTTCACTTAGAGGCTGCCTCTCCAAGAAACATTTCTCAATGTGAAGATCTTTTTCCTCGGGGACTTCAAAGCGATCTAGTTTATTCCCTGTATTATTAAAGTCACCTGAAAAAAACAACAATAAAGCAAAAAACCCCAAAATGACCACATGAGATGACACTGAGGGGGGGATACAAAATGGAGGTTTAAAGGCCATGGGGGTGGCTCTCTCCAAAGTCAATCTATCACTAGCAAATCTTTACAGAAAAACAGAAATATTTCCACTTGGAAATATTGGGAGCAGGGGATAGTGTTAAAGATTCTGAACGCCAAAATTCTAAACTCAACTCCTTGAGAAAGGGATGCTCCTGTACCAGCAGTCATCTAAGAGAAAGCAGGTTCCATGCAA
The DNA here is from genome assembly GCF_016433145.1 of Gracilinanus agilis. NCBI lineage: Eukaryota > Metazoa > Chordata > Mammalia > Didelphimorphia > Didelphidae > Gracilinanus > Gracilinanus agilis. Next base: position 399,535,706 of record NC_058132.1, read on the forward strand.
AAAATTTGGTTCTTCATTTCTGAAATGGGATGACAAGGCACAAAATCCTTCTCCTATACTGGATTTTCCCTCCTTGGGGTAGGTGGCGGAAGGGGAAGGCAGTGAGGGGTGGGTTGAAGGGAGGGACAAGGAGGGAGATGAGGTTTAAAAGAAACCCTTATAACTCCTTCTTTCAAATGATAAATACCTACATCTATCCCAGAATTCTTTAAGGCAAAATTTGCCATTTCTCCCTGACTTAAGTAAATATATAGATTACTTAAGACCAAGCAGGAAAATCATAGATAGAATGTAAACTTCTTGAGGACAGGAATTGTTTCATTTTTTTCTTTTGTATCCCAGTGCCTGCCATATAGACAATACTTTAAAAAGCCTTTATCAACCCATGATTGATTTCACTAGTTAATCATCAGGGCAAAGCTTATGATAAACAACAAGAGGTAGTAAATGGAGACTGAACAGGCCAAAACTGGACAGATACCCTTGGCTTAGGATTCAGTGGACCTGAGGAGCATCTAATCTGCCCCTTCTAACTGGCCTAAAGACCGAAACCTTAGAAAATAACATTTTCTAAAAAAACAAATTGGAGGTCAGTAGAGTCCCCAACAAGTCATAAAATAGCAGCAACAGTACTAGTCATCACAGAGAAAATGAAATGTGTGGGGAAATGGACCATTTTGATATGAATTCTTAAGACTGAGAGACGCTGGTGGAAGAGAAAGAATGGGTAGTGCCAAAGACGAACAAGGCGTGAAACCAAAGGCAGCTTTCTCAAGTGAATCCCAGAGCTGAAAGAGCTCAGGAGAGCTTAAAAAATGTATTTATCTCTCTGGTATCAAAGAACCTGATCCTATCACCCCATGTTATCTAGTATGTATGTACACCCCCCCACCCACCCACCATTTGCCATAGGGACTACACATATACAATAACTATAGACATGAGGAGAAAACTCCCTGAAATTCACAAGATGGGTAACAAGTGAAGGTAGGCACATTACTTTAGGCCCAGAAAAGGTGAATGCAACATTCCTATCAAGCCGGACATTCATCGGTCCACTAATACCTGCCACTACAGGAAGCAAACCTATTTTAAAAGTTTTTTGTTCTCAAACCCTATGTTCCTTTAGATGCTTTTAAATACAACAGATAGTTACTTCTCAAATGCCATTCATGTGTTCTCATTGGCACATATTATTTAAACAGGGAAGTCAGAGCTATTGATGGTTAAGCAGCCCAACATTCTAAAGAAAGTAATTTCTACCCACTTATCTGAAATGCACTAGGCCAAATGCAGGTATTTCAAGACAATGCCACATTTAGGTATCCTTTGTAATGGTAGCATCAATTAACCAATAAGCATTTATTAAGCACCTATAGTACATGTCCCAGCTTTGTGCTACACATAGGATATAAATACAATGAATAAAATGATCCCTACTGGCAAGAAGTTTGCATTCTAACAGGAAGTCAACAAGTACAGACATAAGTATATACAAAATAAACATAAAGAGAAAAATACAAAGTAGCTAAATATTGAAATAGTTTTGAAGGAAGGTCACTAGCAGTTGAAGGGTGGGGAGAAGAAATCAAGAAAGACTTCAAGCAGAAAGAGGTAGTGCTTAAGCTGTACCTTGAAGGGAAAGAAGAATACTAAGAGGCAGAGAAGAGTGAATGCATTCCTGGCATGTAGTGTTATGATGTGAGGGGAACCAAGAAAAAACTAATGTGGGTACATCTCAAGAGTACAGGGGAGGGGGAGGGCAGTGTGTGTATGTAATGTTCCATAAGTCTGGAAGAAGGGCTGTAAAGAGGTTATGAAGGACTTTTAGAAACTCAACAGGGGAATTTACATTAAAGACATGACGCATAGTCATAGTCAGATCTACATTTAGGGAAAATGACTTTGGCAATAGTGTGTAGGACAGACTGGAGAAGGGGAAAGGCTTGAATTGGGGAGATCAATCAAAAGGCTATTGTAATAATCCAAGAGGCCAGGAGGGTCTGAATTAAGGTGGGAACTATGTAGATAAAAAAGAAGTCAGATAAAGAGGTGGAGGTAGAAATAGATAGATGAACATGCTTAAAGTCTGGCAACTGGAAGTTCAGTTTTGCTTATGTTGAATTTGAGATATCTCTGGGACATTCAGTTTGAGGTGTTTAAATACAAAAATTTCCTGTAATAGCAGAAGAAAACACAAATAGCAACATACACATTGGACCTATGCAAATGCTTATGCAAGTCATAAATGAGCTATTAATGGACTTTGTATAAGACTAGAAAACCAGAGGAAGTTGTGAATTATAATTCAGATTCTCTTTTTATCTCACTACAGTAGTTACTACTTTGAAAGTAGAAAGTGGAACTAATACTGTTTACCTGGTGTCTTCTAAATCATACCCCACCTCCATTCCCCATAAGACCATTGAACACTTCCAAAAATCCAAATTCCATGGAAATTATTATAACAAAATGATGCCAGACACTTGGGCCAATTCTATTTTTAACTCCTTTATGTAATTTTTGAGAATGGTATCCATCTTAATTACAATAATTTATTTTCCTTTATATGAATGATCCAACCAAACTTTTTGCCAGTTAAGTCTGTGTGTGAGAAAACTGAAAAGGCAACACCTAAAAATCTTCTAGTTGGAGGCTTTTAATAATTAAAACAAAGTTTTAAATGTGCTTTTTTTTGCTTTTAAAGAAACAGGAGGTGGTTCTGCAGCATACTTTTTTGGGGGGAGTTTTGAATATACGATAAAATGATCTGTCATTGGCAGTTTAGATAAAACTCTAGTCTAAAGAGACCACACTTAACCTCATGGTGCCTTTTTTTTGCTCCAGGATAAAATGAGAGCAACTGATGAAATTGTTTTCTTGTTGCCCACCTTCTTTTCCCTTCTCCTTTTCCTTCCATATAATGACTTCATTCACTTCTGACAACAATCATATGCTTGTAGAAATACAAGTGAAATATATTTACTTCCTTTTGGGAAAGCTCCTTTTCTCCATACAGATCCAAAATGAACAATAGATAAACTCTCCTTTTCCATAGCATTGCTCTTCTTACATTTGAGCTCCACGGAAAAAAAAAAAAAAAAAAAAAAAAAAAAAAAAAAAAAAAAAAAAAGCTTAAGCGGTCACATAATGACCCCTCATCTTTACCCCACTCAGTCAAACCTAGGTTTCTTGAGGTTAACTTTCCATGAATTCCCTTATTAATATTTTATCAACAGGTTTCATAATGTCACCTGCATTAATAATGGTCTGGATCACATCCTATCCTTACCTAAGTTCAAACATGAATCCCAAGGTTGAAAAAAAAATCCATTGACACTTTTCCCTTCCTGCACAGAAATCAGCAATCTAGTTAACTGTCACTAATGAGTGCACTGATGAAAATCTTTGATCTCAACCACCTGAGCTAGGGTCAAAACTAATAGTACCTTCCACAGAAGACCAACTTAGAGATGAGTGACTTCTAAATTCTAATTTTGCCAGTGTAAGTAACATTACTAAGATTTGAATCTCATTCCCAAAGATCAAAGCTCACTGTAACTCTTTGGACATGTGTACAATACTCTAAAAGTCAACCTTCCCTATTTCTACTTTCAAGCCACCAATTTCTAGTTTGTGCCTAGTACCTGCAACCTGACAATCACTACGTGATGAAAGTTGCAAGTTAGGAAGGGATCTCTTTCATATACAATCTACCACTCCCCACCCTTCCCACCTCCCACCAAGGTGCAAATCCTAAGGAATAGGAGGACTCATTTATTAAGTATGATTTATCTTTTCCCATTCAACTTGAAAAAAAGCAATAAAGCACTGGATTTAGTCAAAAGACTCAGATTTGAATACTGACTGTGCAAACCATTTATGTACAAAAAGTCAAGAAACTTAAAACTTCTGGCCTCAATTTCCTCCTCTCTACAATAAAAAGTACTGAATAGGATGATCTCCAGTCCACCTTTAAATTCTATTACTTTAAAAATGCCAACTCCTCTATCATGGTGCTAGGAATTCCTGACTTTCTAAATCAACTTCTTATCTTTAGATAATAGAAGTAAGCTCTCATCCTTCTTCTTGGATTGTTACTCTAGATGTGCCTCTTATTCTACATACCAAACCATTAGAAGGAATTCTATAATGTTCATTTCCGAAGTTATCAAAATCATACCCACCCACACATAATACTGGTTTCTTCTGCGTTTCTCTTGATTTGGGCCATTTTCCAAACAGTCTTCCTAACCAAGCCACTTCACTCCCTTTTGCTGTTGTGAACAACTTTAAGGAATCATTTTGCAGCAGTGTTTTTCCACAGCACAAAGATCTTGATGCCAACTAGAGCAACAACAGGATGTTCTCTGGTGTGATCTTCCATCACTCTGATACTGGGGTTCCCATACTGAAGCATCACGAAGATCCCTTAAGATGCATATCCACAATCTAATGAGAGGCTCGGTATCCAACTCCTGCATACCTCAACTTTGACATCCACAAAAAAAAAGAAAGTCATTTCATTCACTAAAGACAGAATTATTATTGAGGGAGAAAAGACAAAAAAAGAGGTAAAGAATGAGTTGGAGGGAAAGACTGCCTTCCGAGATCACTAACGAAGGACATTCAAAGCACTCATCATACGTACTTTAGTGTCACTCTAAAAGCGAGATATATTCCAGTGCGCACTGGTCACATGACCTAAACAGATGTGAATGCGTCTGCATGTCACTTGCTTAAATCACTTGCTTGCTGCACAATCATATGACTCACAGCACATGCATCCCATAATTTATCATGTTTGTGCTATGGCAGTGCTCCATAGAAGTGTTGCCATGGTAACATTTACAAGTCACCGTGGCAACAAAGCAGCCTCACCACTGTTCTAACAATGCCCAGTGAGTCCTAAACAAGATGGAAGAGTATTAAGACATTTGTGGGTTATCCTTGATTTAAATCTTGCTTTCAGCAGGCAGTCAATCACATCTAGTGGAGGTTAACCTTGTTAAAACTCTACCATTGATAAGTTTTATATTCCTCTAAATAAGCCAGTCCCAAATCTCGCCAAGTGAGTATCCCAAGTAGTTTGTGAAACAAGTATGCTTGACCAGAAGGGATGGAAAGTTTTAGGAGGTAAGAAGCTATGTGAGAACATTTTATACTGAAGTACATCATCAATGCCCCTTCAAACTAAGCATCCTGTTTTATTAGCCCACAGCATCACCGCAGAAAAGCAGCATATACAAATCACTTATAATTTCAGTAAGTTAAAAGTAACCATTTGTTTTGACCCATTTTTTCAATTCGAAAGGAAAAATTCAAAAGCTAGTTACACTCTCCTTCTAATCAATGTGTTACTGCTTCCTAAAGGTACTAAAGTTGACCAAATTTATCCAGATTTAAATTCTTGATCAAGACCAACCCACATCCCTTTTAGATACACTACTCTAGGACAACAGGCTCTCTCATATAGAAGGCAAAGAGCAAAGCCAAGAAATCTTGAAGCTTGAAAGAAGTTGTAAAAAGTGCAACCTCCTACTCCTGGTGTATGAACAGTCTCTATTACATCTCTTAACACATGGTCATCCTGCTTCTGTTAGAACATTTCCAATGACAGAAAATGCCCTCGAGGCTGCTCATTCTATTTCCTGGACTACAGTAGGTTCAAATTATTTCAAATTTTTAAAAGATTTCATTCTACTTTGTTTAGTAAAAGATTGTAAAAATGCAACAACAAAAAAAGTATCTCTCTTGGTACACTGTATTTGAATGACTGTCAAATTCAAATGCTATTTGCATTTTCCTTCTACCAGTTGGTATCATGTCAAGGGCAGTCATGCTAAAGTCTCAGTAAAGCCCTTCAGGAGAATCCAAGCTTGGAGAATCAAGTTCCTCCTAGCTGGAAATGGTTATTATCAGCTTTGTGAAACAATGCTCTTCTAGCCAGGGTAAACTGATCACTGTGCAGTTTATTGGGAACATCGACTAGTAAGAGACCCTGACAATTACATGATTGTAACCCAAGAGACAAATGAGAAGCCCAGCTGGCCAATTTTCTTTAGCCTCTGTACTGTCTTATGCTCTATCAACTAAGTTCAGAGATGGCAGATTAACAGCAATAACAGCCAACCAGGATAGGCGAGGGATCTGCTGTAGTTATTTTCTTCTACCTTACACCCTACTCCACACCCCCATTTTTCACCCCAATTCTCTGGCACAGTAGTACAAATTGCTGTTAAAAAAAAAAAAAACAGGATTGACTAATCAATTCACAGCTGAATAAACCAAGAACCTACTGAATCATGAGCGTTCTACTCTGAGAAAGCAGCAGCAGTACCACCAGCAATACAACCTCACTGTCCCCCACATAAGGACTTTCAAAACAGCAATGACTACCTGAATTAGTGGGTCACCTCTTGTTCTTACCACCTGAGGACAAGCCTGCCTACACATCACCTTCAAGAGGCTCAATGAGGTGAATATGAGGATAGTGAATCAAATCTCACTGACTCATTTCTGAGTCTCTCTCTGCTGCCTAGTGAATATTTTAAGGTCAGAGACCACTGTAATTCAAAGGATAAATGAGAGTGAGAGTTGGCAGATGTCCTTCACTGTATATCTCCTTTAACACCATCTAAGAAGGAAGGGAGGAAGTTTATCAAGATCCTTACACAACTTTTCACATATAGAAGAAAATGTTTGAATTGAAAGTGAGCCTTTTCTACTACCACTTTTACCCATAGTTTTTCTCTGCTATGAAGATAACTTCCCAAGATCGCCAGTCTTGCCATCACTTAAAATGAAGTCTCTTTAAGCTTTTAAAAATGAACAGTAAACAATAAGTAAGATGAATAACTGAGACATTTTCCTTTTTAATTTCTTCCCTTTCTCTTTTCTTTACATACCAGAAGCAGAGTCCATTCCTTTGGACAACCAAGCAGAATTCTAATAAAAATTCACTCCCAAATTAACCATTCTTTGTTCAACCAACACTACATTTTATAATATGGAAATTCTTCTGATAAACCCTGCTATCAAGGAAAGCCCCAGCAAATCACACTTCTAAACAAGCCAAAAAATACATAATTTTATTACCAAGTATATGACCTGTGGTAAATTATTTAATATCTGTGGGCCTCGGTTTCCTCTAATGCAATAATGAGAGTAGTGAATTAGATTTTCTAAGATCCTTTTCAGCTCTCAATCTATGATGGATTCTTCAATACTCCTGGACAGATAGATCTGCCTTTCCTTATTCCCAGTCATGTAAGACTTAGAGAATGAGAAACTCTGGCCCCCTAACTCATAACTGCAAATGACTGTCACTTTGTTAGTTTGGCGACGAAAACCTCTTTTGACTGGTCTCTGAGCAGTATACTCTCTAGGGTCTGTCCCCCCATTGAGACTGATTTAACCATTCCATTCCTAACATTAGGACCCTGAGGTGGAAGAAGAGGCTTCCCCCAACCTAAAAGTTTCTTTGAGAAGAGGAATTGTAGCAAACACAATTATAAAGCGCCCACATACAACCCCTTTCAAATGTACAGAGAGTCAACAAATACTTAATTGTAAAAAAAAGATCAGCTTACCCTGCCCTTATTATTTCAGGAAACAGGATCTTGGTTATAACATGCTCTAGCTAGATACCCGAATACTTCGGCCAAGAGAACTTCTGTAGTAATAACTGGAGCCTCAGAAATCAAGTTTTATGAAATAAGAATAAAGCAATAATGGCTTTCTGCCATTTGCACCCACTAAGAAACGGGGTGCAACATTCAGGTCTAAGCAGAGTAGTAATGAGCAATTTGGCCTTCACCCCCTCTGAATTATGCAGTTTACTCTTACAGGTAAACAGACCCTGGACCAGTAAAATAAAATTTATTTCATTGTCCTTTCCCCCCACTCCACTCCAATGACACCTGTGCTCTTAAGAAGAGAACAATAGTACTGCCCATTCATTCCAGATCGGAATGTTAATACAGGGAGCGGGGACAGAAAAAACAAGAACAAAGCCTCCTACTGTTAACTGACAGCACAATCATTCCATAGCTACAAACAAAAGGTATCTTGCAAGCATCACTCCTGAAGAAAGCACTAGTAAATTAGCAGATGATTACAATAGTCCCTCAATATTATATACTCATCTCACCACAGCTAGATTTGTAGGTAAGGCACTAGTTTTTCCTTGAAACGTGAGATGTTTTCAAGGCAATAACTTGTTTTCATAGAAGCCATGTTCCCGGTTGGTAGAAGAATTAAAGCTATAATTTGCTACTCATGTCCCGACATCAAAACAAACCCATCCTGAGTATATGTTAATCTGGTTCATTGGAAGTGAACCATTAACTCTCGACATTACTACCACGGAAAGATTCTTAAGTTAGCAGGACCAATCACCAACCTCACACTGGATGCTGATTCAGGGAACAGTGGTATTGTAGGCACTCATACACTATAATAAGCCATAAGGTTACTTACATCTGTCACTATCATTCTGGTCAGCAATGGCATCTTCCAATGCGACAGACTTTGGCTTCTTTTCATTATTTCCTTTAGAGCTTTCCCAGTCTGCCTGGCTGAATTTGCAGACCTCTGAGTCTTTGGTTGTTGCATGGCCACCTTCTCTTTCTTTCATCTCCAACTCTGAGAAGCGCATCATTGCACGCTAGAAAGAGAATGGAGATGAAAAAAAAAAACTCACAATAAAAACTACTTTATTGACCTTACCTTACAGGAAAGCATTTCCAAAGACAAGTCTGGTCAAAACCAACCAAAGTTTATAAGATATAGAAATTTAATATATCTGAGTTGTACAAAAAAAACTTAACAGTATCTATATGCAAATAGCCACACATTTCTTTATTACAGTTACATGTACATAGCTCTAGAGATGTGTATGTGTGTGTGTATATATACATATATATGTACACACACTATATTAAAGACAAAAGTGTTCTCTTTTGGAAGTAAACATAACAAAAACAAAAAGAAAAGAAAACAAAAAAAAATGAAAAGAAAAAACAAAGACACAAACAAACTGCACAATGAATAAAGACGACCATGGCCCACAAACTTCCCTTTGTGTATTTGGAAATGAAATTTAACTCAAAGGTTTATGTAAGATTCTAGTAATAAAAATTTGAAGAACTGACCTCACAGTAAGCAGCAGGTAGACATAAAATACTGTCCTCTTGTAATCCTTCCATCTATGTAATTAAAATGGGCACTCAATGGATCATTTAGATAATTTCATCCATTTTTATAAGCATAAACCAATTTTTTCTTAACATTGCAAAACAATTTGGCTATACTCATCTTTTAACAAGTAAAAAAAAAATCTTAGGAAATTCCAGTACATATCTGTTATAGCTCACTAACAAGATAACATACAGCTTCTATCCCTTTAAACTAGTTTTTGTTGTTGTTGGTCAAAAGTTGCACGAAACCTATAGACACGAAGTGGCTGCTATTCTACTCCACCAAGTTATCACCTATTACAGCATACTAATCAGAACTTCTAGATACATTTGATATCTAAGAGTAAAGGCCAAGAAATCACAGCAACCAATAGGTTAACATCATGCAGTCTTTGGCTAGCCTTCACCATACCTAACACTTAAAATTACCAGCACTTTGGTGGAGTTCTTTTAAAGCAATAATTTAAAACAGCTTGGATACATGTACCTCATAACTATTGGCTACCACTCACTCCCATTCTCTTACTTCACAAATTTAACACATACACATTTATCGTAAACTTTTAAGTTATCAATCTCTGATAGGAGTTCTGACAAGAGCTACTATACACCCCCAATACTGTATTAAACAGTTCAGTTTCAAAACTGGCAAATGCTGAAGCTAGTTATTGAAGTATTCAGGACTCACCTGCAGCGCCCGCTGCTCTCTGCTGAGTTGGCTGGAATCTGCATACAGTTCGGTTGTGACACACTTGAATCGGTCACCTACATAACCAGCAGAGTTCGCGATTCTTTTTGCCAACTTAGATGGCTTGGGCTTCAAAAGTTTGCTATCATTAGAATCTAAGTCATCAGATCCATCTTTGGTATATGTGGGGTTGACGTCAATACTTGGGGCATTTCCCACACAAAAAGGTTTGGTATCATCTTGGGCTTTACCAAAAGTGACGGCTGTACCATCATTTCCATGAGCTGGCTCCAGGAATGGAGCGGAAGGCTGAACTAGGTTCTCTTTGTTAGGGCTTACTGAAATGTTATCTTTTCTTAAGCTGAACACTGGTGGATTTGAAGCCTGTTTAAAATTATATGCTTCATGGAAATCATTGCTCCGACCATACTCCTCTCTCATTGCAATAAACTCTCTGCGCTGCTGCAGCACCTGCTCCACCATGGGTTTGGGGGGATCATCAGTCTGATTGCTGCTCTCAGTCACAAAGCCAGGTTTGGTTAAGTTTGCTTCATTCTTAGCATCCTGCTCCTCTCGAAGTAGATCTATGTAGACTAGCTTATCACTTTTGACACTAGCTTTACTGTGATTCCAGCTGGAGTGCAATTTCGGGTTCTTATCAGGAGGTGCCTCTGTATGTAACTTAGTGCTGCTAGCTTCCAACATTTCAGGAAATCGACTCCTGACAGCTGGATCCTCATAGCGCGGCCTTTCATGAGATCGGGATCTCCTTTCTGGTTTTTCCTCTTTAGTGATTTCTAAAGGGGTATGGGGTAATAGCATGGGATGCACCATGCCCAAACCCAATGCATCTTGGTAGGTCACAAATTCAGGTCTACTTGTAGGCAGGGTGTAGGGAATTCCTGGTTTGGGTGCAAGGTGCCCTGGAAACAGACTGCCATTAGGTAACAACACTGGATGAGGGTAGACGGGTCCCTTTCCATGTAGGGAAAGAGGACTTATAGCAATACCTTCAGGAGCTGAATATGGGAGGTAACTTCTAGGGTAAGGAATTGGTGGGGACCGGAAGGCCTCATTTGGAGTTAAAAATATTGAACCTGGTGGGAGGCCATTCTCATTTGCTTTGAAACTTGGTTCTGCGCTACTGGTTTTGGCCACCTTGTTGCTGCTGCTATTATGCTTGGCAGAGGCCACTGTTGTGATAGGAGGCTGACCCACATGCTGTATGACGGATGGTGTCGTATCGAGAGTGTTTCTGTTTGTCTTCATGCAGTCTGTATTGGCATTTGGAGCAGGTGAAGCAGATGCTGGGCGACCTGCATTTGACAAAGACCCTGAAATATTATTGACTATTGTATCTGTGGCTCCCATTCTAGGACAAGAAGAACTCCTCTGTTGTGGAATCACCCAGTCTAACGCTTTGTTTTTCAACTGTATGTTTTTGCCGCTGTTCTCTTCATTGGGACTTGGACCAGGAACGACCCAGGATGAGGGAGCAGTACTAATGATTTCAGGTCTATATATGGTACAGTTATTTCCTGAAGGAGAAACTGTTTCTTTTGAAACATCACTTCCAGATAATACTAGCCCATTTCCAGCCCTACTTTGAACGAGGACCGTGGTGGGAGCAATTTTTTTAATGTGGTCAGATTTGGAAGTCTCAGCATCCACAACTTTTGATGACAAGTCTAGTGGTTTATCTGTGACATCTTTGGTAGCTGTCTGTTTTTCTAGGAGGGGAGGTGATCTACCATCCTTTCTCTCATGAGCTGCTGTTTTCCTGGAGTGCCCAGGGGCTGGCTGTGCACTTTCACCCACCTCATGGGTCTTGGGAAATTTCCCATTGGAGAGCCTAGCTGTGGGGAACTCATTGCTTACATTCATATATGGCTTTGACAGGGTCACTGAAGAAGGAGAGGTGGAGATCCTGGCATAATGCTTATGGAATTCAGAGTAGGTGTCTGCAGGCTGTGTGGGAAGGTGGATTCGGGGTGATGGTCGGGGCGAAGGGGGCAACAACAGGGCAGGGTCCCCCGGCAGATTGCTAGTAGCTGTCTTGGCAGAAGGGACCCTGGGCTGCTTGTTGTTCTGAATGTGTGGAAAGGCATGTGAATCAACAGGATTCCCAGGACTGACTCCCATCTTCCAAGGCAGGCTTTTGTCTGGGCAGTGAACGAGAGGGGGGATGGCTGGGGAGGCCGAAGCAGTGGAAATCCTCATTGGTGAAGCTAAGGATGAAGGAATGTGGGGACTGACGTAGTGAGGTGGTGGTAAATATAAAAAACGCTCACCATTGGTGCAGACTGGTGAATAGGCCAAGTGTGGGGGCAAGCTGTAGGACTGCTGAGGTAGCAATGCCTTGTACATATTTAACGAATACTTATTTGGTGAGTCAAGGAAAGGATACATGGCTGGTGTGCCTCCACCCTCCACATAAGGACTTCCCCAGGGGAGCCTTAGGTAACTAGCACCATTGATGTTAAGAGGACTCTGCTTGTCACTTGCAGTTCTGTCCAGCCCTAAGGCTTCCCCAGTAGGAACAGAACTTTTCTGTATTCCTGGTGGTGTTTTGTATATAGTATTAAAACCATTTGGGGGTTTTCCAGGGACAGCTGATGTTTCTACTGTCTCAGAAGGATTAGGTTTGAACTGAATCTCTGGATTTCGTTCAGGGGTAAATCCGAGACTAGCTATAGCACTTGAGGCAGCATCCCGTCCTTTCTCTGAGCCAAGTCCACACAAACTGGAATAGACAATATTACTGGGGACTCTGAGTCCTTCCCGTATAAGTCCAGTCCTGTCCATAGTCAGAGCTGCAAGACTGTCAATGCGCTGTGCTGTAGTTGCATCCACCTTTGTAGAATAAGAAATGCAAAAATTATTTGAAGCTCAGTGACTAAAACCAATCTTTTAACTTACCACTACAGATGCATTCTTAACTTTCAGGGAAAACAATACACACTGATCATTACAATAGTTAAACTTAAGGGTTCTAATATCAAGCAAGAGGACTCCAAGATTCTTTTTCCTATTGCCTGCAGGGCTCTCTTGGAATGGTTTGTTGAAACTCACCTCTGTTTAGCTGGTTTGAAACATATACACTCTTTTATAACTTAGGGTCTGACCTATCTTACATTAATTCAATAATAAATTATCTTGAAATTCCTTCCATTCAGCAGAAACTCTTTGCGACCACTGAGATGACAAAAGCTCCAATAGAGTCAGAGCAATCTTGATGGGGTATGAGGACCCTGAGAAAAGCAATAAGCCTCGCCATGTCTTCCTTTCTTGGAAATAAAAAGGGAGTTATTACCCCTAAAAAGAGAGTATTCTTTAAGGAAAACTAGGAATGGGAGGTCTTAAATGTCTCAATTCTGAATTATGAGGGCATGAGTCCAACATCGTTTTCTATTGATGCTGACTCTACTGTCCAAAGGGATGGCCAAATGCTTCGTATTTCACTGTAAAGTTAAACCCTATAAACCTTAAGTGTCGATTTGAAGATGATAGAAAATCTGACCAGTTGGAACTGCTAATGTGCCACTGCTTATTATCAGAGTAAATGCTGGTGGTCTACCACCAGCCAAAAGGGACCTGAGAACATGTATACTTCCCCAGAGAATGAAAGGATGTAAAGATAGCCTAGGAGCTTAGTACACTCAACAAACTTTTACCTCATCCCTCACCACAGATTTCTCAGCAGAAACAGCTGGGGATGGAGGTGGGTTTTTTAAAAAAGAAACTGTTTCCCATTGATAAAGTATTTTTAAAAAATTCATTGTAAAACATTATAAGATTGACCACTGAATCAGAAATCGTCAGTATGACACCATTCATCTCTTACCACGCTGTGGTTTAAGGGGTTTTCTTCCCTCAGTTCCAGTCTGGCTTTCGGAGCTTCACCATCACTTACTGGAATTTTCCTATTACAAAGGATTATACCAGCTGCATGAAACATTCCTCACTCAGGAAAACATTCTCAGATTTCCCCAGGATAAACCACTTCCTAATAACTCCATTTAAAAAAAAAAATTTGACCTAGTAATATTTCATTCTAAACCAAAATATAACCACTACTTCCATTTCCCCCAAATGATGGTGATTTTTAAAAGTTAGATTCACTTGAAAGGAAGAGTCCACTCTCCTTAATTTATGGTTAAAGGGAGGCCTATAGGTAGCATCGATACATATTAAATTCATGCATAGGACTTTCTATTTTTAAAAAAATCCACGAACTATTCTCTAACCTCTTTCCCCCTACTCCAAGTCTCATTAGAGATGCTGCTAGTTTAGGCTGATGTGAACTTTCTCATCTTGCCCTCAGACATTCCACCAGGAAGTGGGATTATCAGAAGTAAAATGGTCCAAGAGATGGAAAGCTCAACAGCCTAGATAAAATTCAAACTGGATTAATAACCCCTTGAATTATCAAGAATTGATTGGCTCACAGAGCAAGCTCCCAATAAAGTCACAATCATCCTCAGAACTTTCCCCAAAGGCAAGATCTTTGCCTTGGACTATGAAAATTGGTTTCCACAGTGTTAATAAAGCTATATTTGACTTTCTATAAAGAAATGATTGAGAGTATCATGTGTAGGGTGACACAGATACTAATATATAAATGTCAGCTGTTCCATGCTAAAAAGGAACTGCACATCTGTGCCATGACTGTGCAGTAGCACTGAGACTTATCACAGAAAGCATTGATAAAAGAATATACCTTGGTGCCAACTTCCAAATCCCAGGGATAAAACTGCTGACATGCAGCAGAAGGAAAGTTTCGTCATTATCCAGAAGAGCAGCTTCAATCATCTAATGCTTAGCTGCCTTTACCCCACTGCTCCAAAATCACTGATTAGGAAGCCTAACTGAATTGTTGAAGGATTGAAATCAAGAGAAAATGTGTTCAGAGGAAGGGCAAGCCACAAGGAGGGCAATAAGGAACCTGAGACTTAAATGAAGAAAAGGGCGGCTGTTTCTCCGTTTATTACTGAGCAAACTATTTGTTTTAAACCCATATCCAACGCCAACCCACCTGGGCCCACACTCCTGACATTTAGAGTTAAAGCAGCATATAGACTGGGATTAATTCTCCTTCATAAATATGAAATAATAAATTAAGTATGAAAGTGCATTGAAAGGCCGCTTTAGGGGCTAATCTTTTAAAGGGCGTCAATGCTTCACTGAGCCAGGTTGCCTGTTAAAACTGTAAATCAAGGGGCTGCTGGCTAGACAGGCAGATCTTTATTCCCCACCCCTTTTGGGAAAGCTATGGCTGCTGTAAGGTGGTGGCCACAGAGTCCCTTTGTACCTCCCTCCAGGCAGGACCCAAAGGAGTACAGTATAGGAGACTCAAATCCTCCCTCTTTGGGGGAAAAGGTTAGGAAAGGGTGTCTCTAGACCTAAACTAGAACATTTACCTCTCTTCATTAATTCCACACATTCGGACCCTTTCATTGTTCATCCAGCTATGAACATTGCCATACAGGGGGGTTGCAGAAAGCATGACGTCTTCTTAAATCGCAGCTTTTCTTCACGGTTTTAGGCTATGAAAATAATATAAAAAAACAAAACCACCACAAAGTTGAGATGAAATTCATAGAGGAGGGAAGTAGAAAGCAGGACATCATGGCAGGCCTCCCTCCAAGTAATTAATAATGAATGCCAAATTGGTGAGGGCAATATGCTGCCTTGAAAGAGGCGGCAGATAGATACCCAGCAGAAAAGGGGGGAAATGGAGGGTATTTCTAGGTCAAAGAAGATGGAGTTTTTCCAGGAACAGCAATAAAATTAAAGCTCATTCTAGGTCTATCCAAAAATATAAAGTTTCTCTTTAGTTCATTTCATTTGAGTTGGGAAAATGACAAGACTGATCAACTTGGACTACTAAATCTTCTAGGGACTGAGTGGATAGGAGAAAGCAAGCACAAAATTCCAAAACACATCTTTCTTCCTCCCCTTTAGGGTACAATTAAACTTAACATCAACAATTAACCAGTTCCCAGGAACACAGAGAGGGCACACTCAAATCATCTTAGTTTGTGGTGGTTTTTGTTGTGTTGTTGAGCTTATGTATCTTGAACTTTTTTTTTAAGGGTTAGGAAAACAAGGAAAACTAGAATAAGGTCTTGGGCAGGCACCATGTGCTTTTCTGCAAAGGGGCTAATAAATACAAACATCGAATTTGAGGGTGAAAAATAAAGTGGGCTGGTAAACCTCTACCCTAACTCAAGATTAGATTAAGCACCAAACCTGGGGCTCTTTCACCCCAGTGATCTGAGGGTAAGAGCTGAGTAATTCAATGACACCGGCTTACTTGGGGAAAGAAATCATTAGCTAGCAGCATAAGTCCTGACCCAACTGAGCTGCTGGCAAAAGGAGAAGCACTAGACCTTCAGCTAAATAGATAAAGTCTCAAAACTAAGGGAAAAGAGAAGGGAGAAAGGGAAGACAGGAAAGCCTCTTCACCTTTTTATTTCCTCTTGCCATCTCCCACCTGCATTAAATTCTAGTTTGCTGCATGAGTGAAGTGTCAGGACAAGCTGCATTTTATTAACAGGATTATCACAGCACATGATTTATCCCAGTGCAGGATTTTAATTGCTCTTTGGAGGTTGAGTTGTTTCTTTTGACTGAGTTTCTGCCTGAATCCTGCTGCTAAATGCTGGGTTAATAAGTAGGAATCCTTTAATGCTCAGGACATCCCTGGGCTCTTCCTTCCTCTCCATCCACCCCCCCCCCCAAATGTATTACCCCCATGAAATAATCTCTGTGTGACCACTGGGGGAACTTTTCTTTCTTCTCTCCCTCACACACACCCACACAGTTTCAGAAAAGCCCAAATGCTTTGCAAGTAGACACACT
This sequence comes from Gracilinanus agilis, assembly GCF_016433145.1. Classification (NCBI taxonomy): domain Eukaryota; kingdom Metazoa; phylum Chordata; class Mammalia; order Didelphimorphia; family Didelphidae; genus Gracilinanus; species Gracilinanus agilis. Next base: position 399,552,458 of record NC_058132.1, read on the forward strand.
TCCTTTGTTAGCCTGAAAAATATGCAAATGATTGCTTTTACATTTGTACTGAACAGAGCAGGGAACCAGATTGCATGAGGTCGATTGGAGGCACCACACGTTCCCAGAACGTTTCACTAGAGTGGAATGAATGTGTGAGTGTATGTGAGTGTGGGGGAGTGGAGAGGGGTGGTGGCAAGATAGATCCAAAAGCAAGGAAATCCCTTTGATTTTGTTTTTCCTAGATAGGTTTTTCATTGAGTCTTCCCACCCAACACCTAGAACAGTATATGTATTAACAGTAGATTACTTCTACTTCCACTCCCAGAAGAGTGTCACTCAAAAATGACACTGGAACAGAAAAAAATCCACCTAGAATGAGTAGAAATCTGTAGAGACGAGATAGGATAGTGTTATTCAAGAGTTATTTCACCAGGAAAACACTTTCTTAGACAGATTTACTGGTTTCCTGATGGTAATCGGCTAGCCTGAGAAGATGGATTTAGGGGTTTCCTTAAGGCTTAGTTATCTGGCTATATTCTCCTATATACAAAATTAACTAAGTTTTGGTAGTTGAAGTGATGGTTCTAGAACAAACTATCCCAAATCCTCCTACCTTTTTAAAAAATTGAGGATTCAGGTGGTTCATGTCAAAAGAATTGTGCTAATTATCTTTGCTTTCTTACTAGGATATCATTAACATTAGAGCTATACTATGCTTGAATTAAAGTATGTCATTCCCCTGATGTAATAACATTGAAATGTTGAAACTGTGTTGAGGGCTACTTGCTGAACTGGGTTTCAAGCTAGTTAGGGTTAGAAGGGGATAATATAAATATAAATATAAATAATAGTAAGGGGAATAGAGAAAACCCAAACACTCTAAAAGCAAGCAAACAGTTCACACTGAAAAGAAATTTCAACCTTCCCTTTTTCATACTCTACAATAAATATGTGTAAGGGCAAGGATCCAATGGGGAAAAAAACAATTTTGGCTTAAAAATAATCTCATAAAAAGGGATCTAAATGGAGAAGGGCTGCTGAAATTATCCATTCTGGTTGTCCATATTAATTAAAAATTACCCCACAAGTGCCCTGACTTTCCACTTCATTAGGACAACATACCTTACTTGGACAGCATTCCCCCTTCTAACCCTTTCTCAGGGAATCCCAAGGCTCAATTTACTCAGCTTCAAATCTCTAATCCACCTACCCCACCCCAGCTCCTCTCTGTGGAAACACTGGTTCCTGCTTCAGCATAAACAGCACCTGATTGTAAATGTATTTAAATATGCCTTTTAAACCAGGCTGCTAGGAGAAATGTGCTAGGCCTTTAAAAATCATCTCACTTACTGACTACTCCTGACCTCTTCCTAGAGGCTGCACAACATTATTACCTTACAGATTATTAACACTTAGCTCAAGAATGGTCTCTATCTCTGAGAGAGGGGCATAGTGGTTTTCCCTTAACATATGGGGAACCTCTCTGTAAAGTCCTAGGTCTGTTGAGGAGAAAGAGAATAGAGGAGGGGGTTTCTGCTATTGTAGGATACTGTGGGATACAATAGCATATATATTTATAATCTTTCCCAGCCCCAATGAACTTTTTGTGAACTGTTTAAAAGTGGAGGTCTGTTGAACAAACAGCGGCGCCACTGCCAGCCGTAATTTCATTTGAACAAGCAACAGACTTTTAACTCTTCAGGTTCTCCTTTCTGACCTCTTCTTCCTTTTAAGCAAACTGCCAGTCTTCTAGTGTACAGAGATACTTAGAATAAGCCACTGACCATTACAAAGTAACATTGCTGACTTCCAAATCCTGAAACCATTTATCCCCCCCAAATGTGTATTTTCCCCCCTCTCCCAACTCACTGCTACTACCCCATCTGCTTTTCCTATTTGTGTGTGGCTACAGGGGCAACTAAGTCATACTTTCCCTTTGCCACTTTCTAGGTAATTTCATAACTGACTTTTCTTCTTGGCATTTTAATATCTTCCCAACCTGGCTCATTCGTACCTTCCTAAACTTCTTTCACATTTTTCCCCCCTCCAGGTACTTTGCCAATCTAACTGTTCTGAACACATAATGCTCTAACTTCCACCTTCCTGCCTATATAGTGTGTATCTACCCTAGCCCCATTCTCCAATCCCTAGTTTCCTTGAAAATTTAGCTCAATTACCACCTAGATAAGTCTTTCCCGATACTGTCTAATTCAGGAGTCGGCAACGTATGGCTCTCGAGCCATATCTGGCTCTTTTGAGGGCCAGATATGGCTCTTTCTGCAGGAGCAGTCAATTCGCACACTGTGAGCACTGTACAGCTCTCACGAAATTATATTTTAAAAAATGTGGCGTTTATGGCTCTCATGGCCAAAAAGGTTGCCGACCCCTGGTCTAATTGATAATTCATTCCTTTCCCAAATCACCCAAGAAACTACTTTTAATGTATCATATTAATGTCAACATTTTGGTTCCTTGAGGACAGGGACTTTTCACTTTTAGTACATAATGAGCACTCTTGACTAATTTATTGATAGTTTGACCTTTGCAAGGATAGAGCACAGTTAAGACTCAACTTTCTTCTATCAAATACTCCACCACACAACAACCAAGAACTGCTGATGATGCCAACTACTGAAACAGTTAACTAATGACTTTCAATAACCTTGATTCTGATGACTGCCCAAAGATAACTAGGAAATTCATACTGACAAAGAATTATGACATATCAACAAAAATTTATTAAGCAACTACAATGTGCCAGACTGCTAGATGCTGGGGAGTCAAAGATAAAATGAAACAAATGTGCTCACCCACAAGGAGCTTACATTCTATTTGAGGAGACAACACACAAAAAAGAAAAATAACTGTGGAGTGGAGGCGATGCATCAAGAAAAGCTTTATGAAGAAGAGGTCTTAAGCAAAAAGTTGTGTCATGAACCCACCTAGGAACCCCTTCTCAAAACAAATATGTAAAATGAAATATATGATTAGAAAAGAAACCAATAACTTGTCCAGGCTTTTAAAAAATAAAGTTTGCAGACCCTACCTAAGTTAAGAAAATCTGTTGTAGAAGGTGGTACCAGAGCTGAATTTTGAAAGGGGGAAAAAAAAACCAAACTGCTAAGGGACTGCATTACACGAAAGGGGAACAGCCAGTGCAAGCAAATGGAATATAGACAGCATACTGATAACTGACAAATTTTATAAATCTAAAGTTTGCAAAGTGCTTTGCATATTCATCTCATCTGAACCTTACAACCACCTTTGTGAGGTGGTTTTTACCCTTATTTTACAGATGAAGGAATTGAGGCTCACCCAGAGAGGCCAGGGGACTTGCCTAATGGTCAGAGTTAAAGAGAATCACAGGTATTTGAACCCAAATCTGACTCCAAATACCCACATCCTACCTACTGTTAAGCATGGTATTTCCTTTTTAAGGATAAAGTTTTGTTATAAGGAGAAACCGATTTGCCCTAATAATTCTTGGTTGAACCACTCCACAACTTCTTATCATGTCACACATAGGCTAGGCATCATGGTATGAACAATAATTGTCAAAATGACAGTCAGCTAAGTTGATAAACATTAAAATTGCCTACAGATGTGCCAATTGATGAGGATACAAAGAAAGGTAAAAAAAATTCCTATCCTTAAGGATCTTACAATTGAATGGGAGAGAAAGCATGCAAACAAATCTACAAACATATATATACAGTATAAATTGGAAATAATGAACACAGGAAGGTCAAGGGGGATCAGGAAAGATTTTGCTTATAAGGCAGAACTTTAGTTGGGACTTGAGAAAAGTCTGAGAAACCAGGAGGTGAAGAAAGGGAAGCATTCTAGCCATGAAATGCCTGGAATCAGGAGATAGAGGGTCTTCTTGTGCCACTGAATTACAGAATTCTTGGTGGCATTTTTAAAAAATGGTGATGGAGGGGTAATGACAGGATTTTATTAAGATATATGGAGTCAGTTTTTTAAGTGTCCTCTACTTGTTACCTTTTCACTTGTGGGCAGCAAAATTGAACCTTTGTTCTTCGAAGTTCTCTGTCTCTGTCTCTTTGTCTCTCCCTCCCCTCCCCTGTTTTGGCAATACATTAAAAGAAAACCAGGGAGACTTTCCATTTGGGTCAGAACTTGGTGAGGCCTGATGACAAGTGACTGTTAGAAAAGTTCTGTTAGCAATGAACTGTCTTGACATAGAAACTCACCAAAAAAAATCCAATTCATGGGAATGTGGGTGGGGTGGGTAGGAAAGGCCCTGGAGCTAAGAAGGTATTAATAAAAAAAATTTTAAAATTGGAATGTGTAGAGATGATGCCATTTAGAGATAAAGCAGTATAAACTTTTACAATGCTCATCTACCACTCCTCTTGGAATCCTGGAATAGATGTCTTAATTGCTTCAAAGCAAATAGGGTTATACCCTAGGGGCAGGCAAGGAAAGAACTGGAAGGTGTATGGGGGGGTGTGGGGTGTGCAGGGGGAGATATTATAATAAAGTTACAAGAAGGAATACAGGAACTAGGTTTCTTTTGCCACCTTTAGTCTATTCTTTTTCCAGTCGCTCTTCCTGGCACCTAGCCAATTTCCACTGCCTTAGTCTTGACTGATCATCAGCACAACCGTAGGCTTTGGATGGTTTAAAGTCTGCACATCATGTGGCACCAAAGGGGGAAAAAAATGAAAACCAAACAATCTTGACTCTTGGAAACTGAACAATGCTATAAATTATCTTGGCTTTCTAATTTTCTCAAGACTCCTACTGTGATCATTTTCTAGATTTGTTAAAAAGCCTCATAAGGGGTATCTAAGCCAAAAAGATAAGGGGGTTTAGGGAAGCTTGAAATTAAAAAAAAAAATTTTTTTTTAAGCAATCAGAAAGAGTATATCTCACAGGCAGATATCTTCAGTCCCATTAGATAGACCTCAAAACCACTGGTTGGGAATCAAGGTCAGGGAGGAGGCTCTGTTCCTGTTAAGCAGCAGTGTCAGTACCAGGGATTTAGTGTGGTAGGCCTATGACCCTTTGGGAACCTCCAACGGATTAGTTATCACAACTACCTGAACAAGCTCTGGCCCCAGATGATTTATTTTAAATATCTCTAACTTTTTCTTTCTTTTTCTTTAAACCTTTAACTTCTGTGTATTGGCTCCTAGGTGGAAGAGTGGTATGGGTGGGCAATGGGGGGTCAAATGACTTGCCCAGGGTCACACAACTGGGAAGTGTCTGAGGCCGGATTTGAACCTAGTCGGTCTCTAGGCCTGACTCTCAATCCACTGAGATACCCAGCTGCCACCCCTAACTTTCTAAACTGTAGACAAACCTTAAGCAAGGGAAACGCTGCTCCCATTAGCCTATCATTCCTCGATATTAAAGTGTAACAAAATAAACCCCCGACCCCCCCTCCCAGAGATACTGTTTCCCCTAGTTTCTTGCCCCGGTGACTTTCCCTCCTAACCCAGCTGGAGGGAGAGTAGAAAAGTACAGATAAGAGTCAGGGAAGAAGGCAAGCCAGAAGGCAGCAAAGTCCCAGCGACTATGGATTAGCAGAGAAGTTTTGACCTTTACCCACCCCTTGGTGTTTCGTATAACCAGAAAGCTTAACTTCAATGAGCAACCAGAACTTGCTCCTCCTCTCCTCGATCTCGAAAATACATCTTGAGTCACACAATGATACATTTTGGGTGTTAAAAAGGAAAAAAAAAAAGAAGTGATGAAGATTCTATTCTGGGATTTTTTTTAAAGGTGGAATAGAGAGATCATTCCTCCCTCCCACAATGTCCCGAGGCTCCCATACTATCACGTGTTGCGCGAGGCTACCAGGACTTTCCACCCGGCAGGCTGGTAAACAAAACGCGGCGGCGGCAACAGCAGCAACAGCATCAGTGCAACGGCATTGCCTAGCAGTTCCGAGGCAGCTGGAGCCGCCGCCGGTGCCGTCGGCCCCGCCCCGCCCTACGGTACCCCCTCTCCCTCTCCCCGGATGTGCATACTAGTATCTGTCTTTGGCTCGCCTACTAGCTCTGCCGCTTACGGGCTTGGTAGATGGGAGAGAGCAAGCCCGAGATGTACCGACAGGCGTAGCTCAGTCGCAAGAGGGAAGGGGGATGGGGAGAAAGGGAAGGGAATGAGGGGCCAGGAAAGCAGGGACAAGAGAGAAGGAGGCTGTACGCCTTTCTCCGTCAGTCACGCCTCCGACAGGCGAAAGTCACACAGCAGCACCAAAACATATGCTCCCCCCAGGCAAATATTTCTCCATTCCTGCTCCTTCTCGGGCGCTCGAGCGCACTCCCTCATACAGGCTTCCTCAAACCCCGTTTTGCATTAGTAATAAATTTAACAACATGAAAGGTGAGTGGGGCGGGGAGCGGCGGGAGAAGAGAGGAAGTGTAATATGAGAAAATAGAGGAACCGAGCATTTCTTCCTTCCCTTCACTTTGGGAGGAGCAGGTGAGACTACCAATTCAAAACATTTTAATAAGTGGGAGGGAGAAGGGACGATAGCCAGGCTTAAAGTAAGCCAAACCTGTAGCAAAGAGGCAGTGGACTGGTTGAGAGTGAGGGGCCAGTATCTCAATGTCAGGCAACGTTTTAGAATTTACTTGGCGTGACATCTACATCTCCCCCAACCCCAAACTATCGAAAGGCTTCGGGGGGGGGAAATGCCCCCCACACACACACACACCTTTTTGCAATCAGCAACAAAGAGATTTTCTGCCACCGCAAACTCCGGAACCGGAGCTTCCCCACTCCCCCGGCCCCCAAGCTGACTCATCTTCCCCGCCTCCACGCGTCCCCCCCATCTGAATAACTGAGGCGCCCAGATACAGAATAGATTAGAGACTAGCAACCAGCTCCAGCCCTCAGGCCCAAACCAGGACTCGCAGACCCCACCCCTTTCCCGGGCTTCCCTGTCCCTCCCCCCTCCGCCCCGGATTTCCCTTCTGCTTCTCCCCCAGACCCTGTAGGCCAGGCCGGAGATTAAGCCTAGCCACCGCGAGTCTCCCCGCCATTTTACACACACAAACACACACACACACACACACACACACACACACACGCGCGCGCGCGCGCGCGCGCGCGCAAGCACGCACACACGAGGTTTCCGCCGGGGCTGCTGCCAAGGACAACAGGCGGCGGCGGCGGCTGCTCGGTGGGGGGTTGGGAAGGGATGGAGACCGGAGAGATTTAGAGGGGCAGAGGCGATGAGACTGGCACTAATACCTATTTCAGGTAATTACGCGAACATTTCATATCCGGAGCAAAAGAGCCAGGCCTGGGCCTCCACTACCCGGCCAGCCCCCTTTTTAACCCTTTTTTCCTGCAGCGCCCGACACGCCTCTGAGCCAATCCGTAAACTCCTGGGCACGTAAGAAACACCGCGCACCCTGGAGCCTCTCCCTTTGACCCCCTCTACGTTAGTCTGGCCTGCTAAGCTTAGGGTATCAAGCAATCACCGCAGTGGCATGTACTCTCCCACGCGTGCCCGCCCCTTTGCTCGTGCTGCAGTCATGAAGCTTCATGGGGGGAGGAACACACACGTTGCCATAGAGAGCTGGGCTACAATTGAAGTTGAAAAGGTGCAGTGACTTTCCGCAAGGGGATGTTGGAAGAAAAGAGAAACCAGGATTGAGGCTGACCCACACACACCCTAACGTGGGGCGGGGCAGGGTAGCGAGGAGGGCAGTACCACCGCAAACCCCTTTCCCATTCTTACAGATTTTACTCCCTTCTTGCCACCACTGCCAAGGCAACCTCTTCACACAAACAAGAGGCTAGGGCCAGAGGGGCGAAGGGGTGGGAAAAGGCGGAGAGAGGCCACTCCACAGATTTAGATCTACAGCTGGAGGACAAGAGCAGACATCGATCCTAGGAATGTATGTTTGCATAAGAGTGGCCGAAGTGGCCAGAGCTCGCCCCCCACCCCTACCCCCACCCCAGCAGGAAAACTGTGGATCTGAGGAGCTGACACCACCCATTAGCCGCCTGGAGAGCTCCTCAAGCTCACTTCGTTCACGGTCGCCGGAAACCCAGAGTCCCAAATGAAGATTTCCCCCGCTCCGGCCAGAGAAGAAAACAGCTTCTTCGTTATTCAGCAAATGGCCGGCATGCAGCCAGGCAGATATATTAAACTTGGTTCGCTGCCTCTATAATAGCTCACCTATGGTTAAAAAGGTCGTGTCGTTTTAATGTCTGCCACCTCACTGGGCCTGTGGTTCTTCCCCTCCCCCTTTAGTTTGTTGGGATATGCTTAAGAGTTTGGACAGTCCCGCTTGCATAAAGTGACAGGGAAATCAGAGAAATTGGTGCTCTTCAAAATAAGCCCTCCCATCATGGGGGCCGTTTTTTGTTTGCGGCTATAACCAAACTGGGGGTATTGGAAAACCCCTCTTAAGTAGAAGGGGCTTCTTTTCCACAGAAAAAGGACCCCTCCCTTCCCCGTTTCCAACCCTCCAGACAGATTCAACTAGTGACCTTTATAACAGGGGAAAGGTGATGGGGGGTGGGGCTGCCCACAAGATTACCACACCAATCATCTCTAAGGTTTGTTTTCAAAGAAAAATGCCAAGTGGAAAGCCAGGCCTCCTAATTTTACTACTTATAGCCAAACTGGACAACTTTACTAATATATCCCAGTGTGCCCACTTCCACATCAAGAAAGAATTCCCGCTAGTGAATGTTTCATTTATGTTTACTATGGTAATGGTGACATTTATATTACTTTTTAAAAACGAAAGTTTTCCACGGTTCCTGCATCTTCCTTTTGATAACACTATGTCTATATATAACTATATATGTCAACTTCAGGGAAGAGGGACCCGAGTGGATTCCAATCAGATTGAAAGGGGAATTCAATCCGGTCCCCCATCCTGTCTCTGCCCCCCCCCCAGAATAATAAGAATCTGAGTCTGGAACTTTAAACATCAAAACAAAGCAGTGGAACAACTGTGTTACAGATGGGGGGTCAGTGAATTTTTGTAGCTGTTTAGATCTTAATCACTCATGTTTGATTGGGGGACTAAGACACTACACAGCCAAGGTTAAAATACCCTGAACAGCTAAGAGCAGATGTGAGTGAGTTGGCAGCCGAGCAAATGAGGTCTGCTTCTAAGTCCGATAACAAGTGACTAATACATTGCCTATCCTTGAAAGAAAATTATTTTTTCTCTAATTTGCATTTGCTTTAAAAAAAAAAAGGTCAATAAGCATCCCTTCTTACAAACATTAGAATAATCCTGGAAATACAAGTGGGTTGCTTTAAGAGATTTGAAAGGAGAAAAAAAAATCGCCTGTTTTGGAGATTGAGACTTGTTTATCTGTTTGCCAAGGTGAAACTGGTTTCACAAGCAACATTCCTACAGAAAATGACACCAGTCTTATATAAAGAGGCTATATTGGGCTAATTTACAGAATTGACTCTGAAATATCACTTAGAATGCAAAATTTTAGCCTACATAGAACTGTTCACTGGATTGACTAATTCTTAAAACTCTAGGAGCTGAGGAAGAACTCAAACTGATTTAAGTACATCCTGTGTCAAGGCAATTACCCAATGACCAAAATTTTAGAGGGTAGGATATGACTGAAGTGGAACCCAGAACCTAGAATATAATAGGGTGAACTGCCAAATTCATCTCAGTTTTTCCATCCATTATACTCAGATTTTAGCTTGAGGAGATGAAAAAAGCAGCAAAGCAGGCATCGCTAGCTACAGCAAAACATTCTCTGGCTCAAGTGACACATCTGAACCAACTGCTTTTTCGTTTTGACTACTCAACAGTGCTTTGGCCCCATACCAGTAATTTAGTGGAAGGTTTGTGGCAGTGTGCAGTAGTCTTAACATGTCACAGAGTGGGTGGTATCCTGTGCAGATTTCAGGATTACACCTTTATTTCCTGCTGGGACCCCCAGCATCCCCCCTCCCAAATTTTGACAAGTTTTTTTATGAGCAACTGAAGGGGAGACCCTTTAATATCAAAGAAAGAAAGTGGGTAGAGACAGGGAAAGCCAATGGGGGGAGGGGGAGGAGGCTATAAACAAAAAACTATTCTCTGCATACAGAGTATACACACTTGCTTTTCCAATTCTGTAAACAATTACGGGAGTGAAATTCAAAACACTGCCTAGCCCCCTATGATAACATTCACACCTATACCTAAATCATATTCCTGTGTTTAGGTATTTGCTCCCAAGAGGACCTTCCTTAAACTTCTACCTGCAACTTTCAGAGAACCTATGGAATAAATATGAACACATTCTTTCCAATAAACTTGCTTGCCTACAAGTTTTTTTAAATATTTAAACTTCAAGTATAAAGTGAAAAGTTCTCCAATTTCTTCCCTCCAGGCCAGCAAGAAGCTGTTGAAACCTCTGACAACCTAAAACCTAAGTTCCCTTAATCTTGGAGTTAGGTGGAACTTGTAACTCATTAAATAGACACCTTTCTCTCCTTCAGACAAAACAAATCCCAAATCTGGAAATATATCAATGGGAGCTTCAGATTCTTCTTTGTTCAGGGTGCTGAAGTAGATGGGGACAAACTGGAACCACCTCCGGTTGTTGCTGCTGGGACTTAAGTGTAGCAGTGGTTGCTTCCCTGCTCCCATAGTGAGAGCTTTGTGTAAGTGCAGGAGAGGCGAAGGGCTGCTAGAGCTCCAACAGCTGTCACATTATTTGCACTAGCTGTAAACAGCCTTCACATTCCCCCCTTACCACATAGTTAAATCCAGACTAACAATCCACAGTTAGAGATCAAACCAACAACAGCAGCATTGTGTCTGCCTTCAGTGCCTTAGCACCAACTACTGCAGCTGGCTGGTCCCTCTGGACATGGGACCCCCAGCATCCCCCCTCCCAATTCTCTGCCTAAAGATAAAGAAGACCATGTTTACCACAGCTGACTATTCTGGCAACATAGCTATCCTCATCTCTCTCCTGTCTATCTGTAGTATATCACATCTCTACAACTACTTCTCCCCCACCCTGGAAAGGGTCCAATAGGACTGTTCTACTAAAGACAGATAAAGGAGGGAAGAAGAGATTTTGATATGGAGGTAAAGTTCAGTCTCACAAATTCATGAATTCAACAAAGTAGGATGTAGAGCAAAATTAGAATTTCTAAAAGCTAAGGTTTCCCCCCCTCTTGGTGAAAAAGCACCTAAGAAGGTAGAACTTGGACTCCTTCGAGATAATTTAATGCCTTACATCTCAGAAATTGTTAATTCACTGGACACTTACTGGTCGCCCAACTGTTCTAAACATCGCCTTCATGATTTTTTTTTGTTAAGTTTAACATTTCCATAATCATCATTATTAGTGCAAATTACATGCCTAATCAGTCTTTAAATAGATTTTAATTAAATAATCATACAAGGCTCATTTTATGACTTAAGAAAGGCATTAGTTTTCATTATAAACTTTCTAGCAAGATAAAGAATAACGATACTGGATAAACTCAGAGAACCAATAAACTTACTAGGGAAAAGTATCTTGGAATGTACTCTGTTTCACTCGACAGCCAAGAAATCAAAAACTATACTGCAATACTGCATCTGTTAAATAACTTCCTTTATCTTTTGGGGGGGGAGGAAGGATTGTAAAAATAATGGTTTATTTCTTTGTTAGGCATTTTAGAAACTAAACTAGTTTCTTCTATTTACCTGTAGCTAGCAGAAACAAATCCAATGATGCCATAGTGGCATGCTATCATGGTACTTCCAATCTAAAAAATGTTCTCAAACTAGAAACTTGAGAGAATGTTCCTACCCTCCCCATCTTATGCCTTTATTCTGTCATGATGCAAAGCAGGCAAGCCATGCTTGTTAAATGCCATGTAAAATGCTGTTAATAAAATAATAAATAAGGATAGAGGCTGCTGGTTCTACTGATGTTTTGACTGGAAATGCCTTGGCTCTTGTAATGTGTTTATGGGAGAGCAGACTACTCTAGGATTTACATAGTTTGGACATTTCTGTAGTTCATTTATTCTTTCCTAAATGACGTATGTCTAAGAGTTATTTCAAGTTTGCATTTGTACAGAACTGTTAAATGCCCTAGGAGTTTATCTAATTAAATATAGCTTTTATGTAGACCAAGACAGCAACATGAATTCTGACTTCATAACTCCAACTCTGCATTTGAAGGCTGAAAAAAATATATATTAAAATAAAATGGCCCTGATGGTCCCACACCCTGCCCCCAAAATCAACAGGCAGGGCGGTCCAAGGACACCTAATAAGAAAGGGTTAAGGTTTTTTTTTTTCAGAAAAGCAAAACTATCAAAGGCCTAGATCAATTCCCCTACCTACAGTGAAAACCATGCTATTGGGAGCATACTCCTGTGTTGTCTTTAGAAGAGGGTAGCAATGAAGGAAAAAAAAAACTGCTAGCATGGTTTAAAAAACAAATAAACAAAACAATGTAATAAGCAAAGCCTGTAAAGAAATTCTTTCCAGAGACAGAGAGACCAGCAATTCACGCCTACTGAAGTCTCACACAAAGGCTTTTAGGAAAAGAAGAGGAAAAGGGTGAGGAGACAAGAAGAGGTCTCCTGTTTCAGAAGCTGCCATACCCTTGAGAGACAAGAACCAAGTGTAGCTTGAGTGAAATGCTGACTTCTCCCCTGGGAACTAGGTAGGAAATTTGATCATACAGACTTACTTCTATAGCTTCATTCCATACAAGCCAGGTCTTTCTTCTACATAAGGATAGTTAGATCAAGAAGGGACCTTTGGTAGAGTTCATTGAAAACTCAAACTGAGACCTCACAACATTAGAACTTAATCACTATCTATCAAACAAAACATCATCTAGAACTTCTACTTCAGGTCATCTCAACTCTTCTGATGATTTTCTTTCATCTCTTTTGTTGATATCTCTCTGTACTTTTTTGATTCCTCTCCCAATTAGCAAAGAAAACTTTCTAAAGACCTCAATATTTTCTGAGCCATTTCTAAACCATAAAACAGTGACAGCAAAAGCATGCCTTTTTTGTAACAAAAAGGAACCCAGGCAGCCACCAGGAACTTGCCTTTGACAGAAAAATCAAGGAGCTGAGAGCTTTATCTAGAGCTGTGGCTAATAGGTGAAATATGTGGGTCACTCAATCTGAACCTAGGTTAAGGCTACATATGAACTGGATAAGCATAGTGTTTTCCCCTACTTATTATTAGTTCCTAGAGCAAGTTGGGGGCAAAAAGAGAAAACAATTGCAATCTAAAGAAATCTGACATTTATTTACTCAACAACTCACAGGTATTAGGACTTCTGCTAGGCTTTGGGGAATTAAAAAGTCTTCTTTTCCCATCACTAAGGGAAACAGAATGGAAGTGGGGCATCACTTCTTGGGGGGAATTTTCCCATTCCACTATTTCAGTACAACAGCAGCCTCCTTTGAAATGCCAATCCTTATTTATATTTCCTTCTAGATCAGGTTCTTGAGGCACTAAACATCAGTTAATATCTGCCAGCATGCTGCCAGGTTAAGGAAGTGGGAGAATCCATTAAGAGGACACTTTGCTTCATAGGAATGACCAACACTTCATAGAAAAAGGGTGTCAATTCTTTCCTCTATACCAGGAAAGCAACAATTCTCTCCCCTCCCCCAGCTGTATTCCCCACAATATTTTCCAAGGGAAACATGACCTAGCTCTTTAGCCAGTGAAGCTCTAGAATAGGCAGGAAGAGGAGAGTGAATATGAGTGGGGTAATGGATGGAGAGCTGCAGGAAGGTATGCATTCACTAAAAAGTGTCCTCCCACAATCTTATTTTCTAAGGTACCAAGCAATAAATGCAGAGAATCTAGAGTCAGAGAAGACCAAAGGGCTTTCCCCAGAATCTGTTAGGGATGGATAAGGGTAGGACATTCTGCCCCCTCTACCACTAAAGGCAACAACCGCTAAGTTTGAAGACTCTTACTAGAGCATAAAAGTTTAAGTTTGTCCATTCAGGTCTTCTGAGTTGTGTGTACTTAAGATATTCTACCCTACCTGTCCCCCTACCCCCACCCCCTTTTCTATGGAGGATCTCTTTTAAGCTTTGAGAACATTCAAAAGATGCCCTGGCCTATTAAGGCCAGTGCACTCTGAACAGTTAGGCATTTACCAGACTACTTTTTCCAGGCTGTCTGTCTCTTGGGTTTTCAGGTGGAGACAAACATATACACAGGGTCAATCAAATGCATAAGATCATATACACAGATGATAATTACACACAGGCCACAGGTAAGGTTTAACTTGAAAGAAAGAAAAAAGCCATCTACCCAGGTGGGGGTGCCTCGGCAGCCCAGGCAAGGCCGTAGGTTTCCTGAGGCTGTGTAAATGTAAAGAGGGGCCCAGGAAAGAACAAAAGAGGTGGTAGACCTCACCCAAGGGCAAGATCTCTCCGACTGGCCTCCAATAAGATTTGATCTTAGGTCTAAAAGGCACTTGTCCTTGCCCCCACCCCCACCTCTAAATTGAGCCTTCCAGTCTCCTTCATATGATAAGTTCCTAAAGGAGCCTCCAATAAGGAAGCAGAGAGACTTAAGTGCCATCCTTCCAAGAAAGGAAGGAAGGGCAAGGGAGGGACAGAGGGGAAATCAAGTTTTCCCGAGCCTGGGTGGGGGTGGCCTATCATCTAGTGGGTCTGACCACCGGGAATTAGGCCAGGAAGTTGGTTTTTTTTTTTTTTTCCTTTCTTTAAAGTCAAAACAAAAACTCTCCCCCTCCTCCCCCTCTTTAAGCAAAGAAGTCTAGAACTCAAGTTCTTTAAAAGAGATGGTGGGAGGGGGAAGGGATGGGGGAAAGCAAGCAGGCGGAAGGATATGTTTATTGGCTTGGAGAATTTAAAGCAATTCCCTCCTTCATCCACTCCGATCCTTTTCCACTTCACCCAGAAAGGTGAGGCCAGTCATTTGTATTTCTTCTAGACTGCTCCAGCCCCTCACACTAAGGCCAAGTTTCTGGCCAAAGCCATGACCTGACCAGAGTCTGAGGAAACAACCCTTGAGCAGGAGGGACAGACAAACCTGACTACGGAGAACACACCCCGCCCCCCACCGCCTGTCTAGAAAGGCGTGAGAAAACGGGCAACATCTCTTGCTCCTACTTGTTAAACCTCGAAAAAGAAGCTTCCTTAAAACGATAAAACGACCCCGCCATCGCTGAATTGAGGCAATACAACTGTGCCCGGAGTATTATTGTGCCACAGAGCGGAACTCCTCCACCTCCTCCACCCCCTTTCCTAACGGTCCAGTGAATGCACTCAGCACTGGCAGCGACCGAGTTTCCAGCTCCAGCTCTGGTGGACTCCCCCATTCTCTCCTTTAATTGTCTTATCAGACTAATAAAGACTGCAGCCTTTGGGGGAAGGGGGAGGGGAGGCAAGACAGGGATATTCAAAATTTTAACTCTTCTCATCCTAGCTTTTTTGGACAGCTGATGAGTGATTCCTTCGATTAAAAAAATGAGTGGGGAGTGATTGAAACAGTGAAAACCTTAAACGAACCGTATTTCTTAAGGATATCATATAATTAAAAGACCTAGTCTTTAATGGGTAAGTGCTATCTTTTGCTGCGTCGAAACTGCCCCTTTTCATACATTCTCCTCTCCCTCAAATGTGGAAAAATATGAAGAAAAAGAAAAGCTGGTCACATTTTTTTGGAGTATCGATCTCCAGAAACTCTTCGGCAACTTTATCTGCCCCGCCCACGGCAAAGCACCCTCACTTGACTCCTTTCTCCCCAGCTTCCCCTCCCTCCCCCTCCCCTCCGGTTTTCACCTAGACAATAAATTTAGTTTAATTTAGCTTCCGGTCTTTAATTTTAGCAGGTCTCCTTTTTGCATGCAAATCAATATGGCAATTACCATCTAAAAGCTCGCCCAGCCCCGGGTCAATGTAAATTGATCATTGTCCGCCTTCTACAAAATAACACCGGGAGTCTGTGGTGCATAATGAGATTATACTGGAAACTGTCTTTCAGATCACAAATTATATTTCATGCTGTCAGGATCTTCTCCAAGCGGACTTCCTTGCATGTCTAATCACACGGCACCAAACCCATTAAGGCACAAGGGAAATTTCGAATGAGGAAGAACAATACTAAACAATAAAAGTAAGGTTTCCACTGAAAACATGCATAGAGGAAGTATCCATTGGAAAATTATTGAATTCTATGATTTCAAAAATGGCAAAACTGTCCTAGGGAGCATTCTCCCTCTTTTTTTTTTCTTTGAAGAGAAAAATGCCCTCCCTATCTCAGATTTGACACTCCTTCCCGTCCTTTACTCTCACCTTACCCAGTAGTGTCTCCCCCTCCTTCCAACTTCTCCCTCCCCCAATCCTGTTATAGAAAAAATAAGAGTCCAATCGTTTCACTAGAAAAGGTTTTCCGAGGAGTTGGTGGCCTCCAATCTGCCCGACCCGTGACTAAGACAGTGCATTCATTAGACTGGCTGAGGTCGAGGCCCGCCAAAAAAGGTCTTGGCGAAACATTCATTAACTCTGGCCAGGCAGAGAGTGCCTGCCCCAAAGTTCAGGTCCTAGACCTTCAGGCAGGTCTAAGAGAACTAGAATTTGTTATCTGCTGGAGGCTCTGAAAAGGGACCTCAGCTTAAATACTATTACAACTCCATCAAGGGCTTCAGATTGCATACTCAGCAAGAAAAGCTCCCAGTTTCCCCCAGTCCTCTTCTAAATTTTTTTTTTAAACCCTTAACTTCTGTATATTGGCTCCTTAGTAGAAGAGTGGTATGGGTGGGCAATGGGGGTCAAGTGACTTGCCCAGGGTCACACAGTTGGGAAGTGTCTGAGGCCATATTTGAACCTAGGACCTCCTGTCTCTAGGCCTGGCCTCTTCTAAATTTTAAATGCAAAAAGTCTGTCTGTTCCCATCTTTGAACATGAACCCCTTTCCCCTTTTAAAATAGGCCTCTTTTCTCTCAGATTTAGAGAAGAGTGGTTTTAAAAAGGGCAATCAATAGTTTGCTTTTCTGAAGAAATGTTTGCTTTATTTAAGAGGATATGCTGCAGGTAAGGGGGAAAAAAAGCTGCAAAAGGAGTGAGTCTGAGGTTATACTAGGCATAAAATGTCACACTGTCCCATGCCTTTTTCCCCCCTCTCTCCGGAGAAGGAAAAATCTAGAAGTCGACGCTGTCGAGAAAAGGATGACTGGAGTCATAAAACCTAGGTTCAATCACTATTTCTGCTACCTGTGTGACACCTTGGGCTTATAATTGTCCTCTCTAAGCCTCAATTCTTCATCTGTAAAATAAGGATAACTGAGTGGAGTTGGACTGGATGTCTTCTAGTTCTCAAACTACGATCCTATAATCCTTTTCCAGACCTAATGGAGTGCCCAAGTCTGAGGGCAGGCGTACTTATATAGCCTATAAAAAGGAGGTAAGACCTAGGAAAAACAGTCTCTAAATAAATAGCCAGAGGTTCAAGTCCCAGAGGAGTGAAATACAACAGGCTTGAATCACAAGTAAACACTCTTTTAACCCCAAAACCTTGGCTCCCAAAGTCAGCTTTTCTGAGAATCCTTTTCCTCACCAACCCAAAGAAGTCAATAGTCTATGTTGCCTGTCCTATCCACCATAATACAGCCAATGGCATTTGGACCCACGGTCCAACAAAAAGCTATGGAATGGGTTTTTTGGGTCCAAAAGATGGAATTTCTCTTTGGGTTACTATGAGGTGCTTCCTGATCCACCAAGTGCCAGCTGCCATATACACAAATACACTTTCCATCACTTTTTACTAATTTGAAAGACAACTAGAAAAACTGTTCTGGGGATATAAAGGAAATTCTGAAAATGGGACAATTTTTCATTGAGTCAAAGTTGGCCCAAAATGTTAATAAGCACTTAGGGGACCTCCATGAGGCAGAAGGGACTATGTTTTCATCAGCTAGCTGCCTTTTTCAAACAAAGCCTCCAAAACCTCAAATTCATCAGGGAGGAAATGCTCACTCTGGTAGGAGGAAGAAGGGGAAAAGAGGGAGATGAGGATTAGGCAAGTAGGTGGGGTTCAATAGGTTCAACCCTTGAAGTCAGAAAGGCCCGAGTTTGAATCCAGGTTCAGGCACATATCCAGAACTCAATAAATATTTATTGACTATTAAAAGTATTGAACTGTAATGGGTATTATTGTAAGTTGTGTGACATTGGGCAAGTCACTTACCTGTTTGTGTCAGTTTCATCAACTGTAAAATGGAAATAATAACACCAACCACCTCATAAAAGTGCTTAACACAGTGCCTAGCACATAGTAGAGGCTATCTAAGTGTTGTTATTATTATTATTCAGTTATTAAGTACATAACCAATTTGTGTTTCTGGTATAAGGCTCTCTAATAATAAGATTCTCCCTAATCCACCACCATTTAAGGAAAATAACCAGGCAATTCTTCCCAGATCACTTCCCACCCCAACTATAGGACTTCATGACAATCCTGAGCCATGTGGCCTTCCTGACCACCTCTACCAACTTTACAGCTTCTCTTTAGGTGTTGTCTTCTTCATTAAAGCCTGGAAAATAGGAAGCTCTTAATAAATGTTTATTAGCTAATAAGCTAATAGATAGCATACTACCTTGCTTTTGTTGCCCTACAATGCCTGGCCCCTTTGGGCTCCACATAAGTATTGTATTCCCAATAATGGCTGGGATATCCCAAGTTCAGGAGCAGACAAAAAGGAACATAAAAAAATCCAAGCCCCAGGGAAATTCAACATTAAGTCAGATTTTGTGTGTGAATCTCTGGGTCACTTCAAGAACTCAACTCCTCTAGTTCCTCCCACCCTCAGTTTCTTAAACCTTTTATCTTCCAATGGCTCTCCCTGGTTTCCTGCCCATTATATTGTTTTCTAGCCTTGCTATCACCCCAGTAAATGAAACTCAAAAACAAATGTGATTCAAAAGCACCTTAACCCTCCCTACCCCACCCCCTTTGGGCCTTGTCCCAAAAAACAAATTATGATGAACAAAGTCATAGTTAGTCTCCCCTCTGGATTTTTATTAGAGGTTCTGAAATGTGAGGGAAGTTGAGCCTCCCTGAAAACTTCCAGAAATTTTAGTTTCATGCATTTAGATACCTTAAGTATATCAGATACTTAAGATACCAGAAGACAAGAAGTACCTTGTATCAAATATTGGCCATTGATTGTCCTCCCTACCATTTGGGGATGCTGCTTCAACCTCTAACTATGTGCTAGGGGTCTGTTTAGAAATCTCTCATTTTTATTACTAACAATAACAACAGCTAGTAATTATATAGTGTTATGGTTTGCAAAGCACTTTATGCATGAGTTTTTTGATTCTCAAAATAACCCTGCAGGCTTAAGTTCTACTTATTTCTATTTTGCAGATGAAGAAACTGGGGCTACATAAGATTAAATGACTTTTCCCAGGGTCACACAACTACCAAAGCATGGAGAAGAATTTTAACTTGGATCTTCCTGACTCTGAAGTCCAACAGTATTGCTCTTCTTGCCACCTAACTACCTTTTATATGTATGTATACATTTTTATGTATGTATACATATGCCTGGTTACTTAAGAATCCCTTATTTTCATATGTCTCACTTTACAGGAAGGGATTTTGCCCTATGTATATTCTGTCTGTGTGTTCTTTGAACCAATTATACAATTTATACGTTTCTGTTTCTGAGTGATTCTTTTCATACATCTTTAATGGGTCTTTGTTCCTACTGGTCTCTTCCCCTAAGAATCTATAAGTTTCTGTCTGAACATGCATCATGTGTGCTTCTGACTTTATATGACCCTCTTAGTATACAGTATATTTCTGTAAATGTCTGTGTATATGCCTACCTGTCTTTGCACATGTATATGTTAAGGTGTATCTGCAACTCTTCCCCCCACATCTAAATTTAAGGCTCTACCCACCCCTGCCCTCTAAGTTTCTAAGCCTGTCTGATCCTGTCCAAGTCTGAGTCCATGCACCAAGATAGTGGAAAAACTTGGTAGTGGTATAGTTAAGAACTTTCTCCTGAAGACATGACCTTTAGATACCAAAAGAATGAAGGAATTCTGTTACCTCCTTGGATCCATCCTACTCCAAAAAAGGCAGCTCATTAGCAAATGACTCCTTACTTTCTGAATCAATGTGCCATTGGTCCTACACACATCACAATGAACACATTTCTCTAAACTTGTCATGATTATCTCTAAATATACATATGAATGTAGGTCTATTTTTCTCTAAGAATTACTATGACTTATCATTCGATCTACTCACCTATATTCCATCTACTAAAATCTGTTTCCTGTCCAAAGGACTCTAAAGGACATATTCCTTCTACTACAGAATCATACCACCAAATCTTAGGGACCACTTGGCCTATCCAGTTGCTCATCTGAATTCTTCTATTATGTGTTGTCTACCTGAATGACTGTGTTGAATTCTTTGAGAATAAGGACTGTCTGGTTTTCTGTTTGTATTTCCAGCACAGGGTTTGGCACATGGTAAGATCGTAATAAAAATGCTTTTCTATTCAGTTTCATTCCATCTATCTCTAAATCTGACCTAATTATGTAATTCTGTATGTAGGTGCCTGTTTATGATTTTTGTAAATATGAAGGTCAATGTACCCATTTATTTATTCAAGCCCTATAGTTTTCAGATGAGTGTATGAGTTGTATTTATACATCCTGACTTAAAAGCAGAAAAAGAATACATTAGATAGCTAAGTTTCTGATAAAGAACTTCTGGAAAATACTACTTGGTACTAGACTCTGGGTTGCCCTCACCCTCAAACAGTCCCATATCTAATAGAGCAGAGCATCTAGGATCATTGATACACACAAGAGAAAAATGAGAACATTGGGAAGGGCCATACCTCCCTTTTCTCTAAGTAATCAGCCTAATTTTTCAAATTACCCTCTAAGTCCTTAAAGAGTTAATGAAAAGGAAACCATGGTGACCTTTTCTCTCCTCCCTCCTGCCCCCACTCTCCCATTCTGTGCTCCAGTTTTTCAGTTTTAAGAGCCTGCAAAACACTATAAACTGACCTTGCCCAGCCTATAACACCTGAGGACCCAGGAATCCTCAGTTCTGCTTGTTCAGTTCACTTTAGAGATGCCTTGGGGTGAAAAAGGG
The DNA here is from genome assembly GCF_016433145.1 of Gracilinanus agilis. NCBI lineage: Eukaryota > Metazoa > Chordata > Mammalia > Didelphimorphia > Didelphidae > Gracilinanus > Gracilinanus agilis. The sequence continues at coordinate 399,573,544 of NC_058132.1, forward strand.
AAGAAGGCTGACTGATGCCCTATTAAGCTTTAGCAATCCCAGGGTCCAATACTCCAATCCAACTGCCGACCTCGACCTCAACCTCCTCCAGTGTTCTGGTCAGCTTGGGCTTTTTCCCGAGCTCTAACTCAGGGCAGTCCTATTTTTATCTGTTTAATCCCGAACTGGGCGGGGAACAAACCTCGTAGTGCTCTCAGAAAAAAGAGATGGGGGGTGGGAGGGGGAGTGAGGAACCGCGAGGCAGAGACAGGCAGAGCCAGAGCTAGCAAGTGAGAGTGTGTTAAAGAGCCAGAGCCAGAGGACAGACAGCGACAGAGAAGGCAGGAAGAAAAATGGATGTCTTGGCTGGCTCTACTTCCTACACTGAAGGCAATACCCTGGAAAGTTAAATGCCTCTTAATCACACCTTCTTCCTGCCTCTCCTTCCCTCTCACTCAGTTCCCAAGTCTACCTTCAAAACAGCCCCCCACTTCTTAAAGGTGGATGCAGCGTGGGAGGCAGAGGCCCAATCCAGCAAAAGGCTGAAGAATAGTTAATGAGTTGTGCAACTCATTGATCCAGAGAATACTTCCTAATTAACTCTCAGTCACCTATTGGTGAAGGCGGCTCAAAGTACAGCACTGGGGATAAACCCAAACCGGCAGCCTTCAAAAGAAAAAACCTAATAATCCACCCCCCACCCCACCCCCATAGCAATTAGGGTGCTCAGCACACTGCTGGCCACCTTCGAATTAAAAACCAGGCACAATATTAATAATCCCAATTTTCCCCTCAACGCTCCCAGAAGAACAGTCATTTCAAAGTGCAGACAGAATAATGGCTCAAGGGTGGGGGGTGGGAGTTAAGAGTAGAGAGGGGAGGAGAAGCATATTACAGAACTGCCCACGTACAAAACCAACAATTAAAATGCCCCGCAACTCGCCATCTTATTAGCGAAGCCGAATTCAACACCAAGTAACCATTGATTTCAGCTGGTAGTGTCTGTTTCCAATGCCACAGGAAGTGTTAGATGGCCAGAAATATCCAAGTTGCTGTCTGTGCCTACCACCCACCACCTTCTGGGGTGGGAGACTTCTTCCTTATCTTTGTTAACCGACCAATTTTAGGTATTCTCCGAATAGAACCTAGCTGCGGCCTATCTTTGAGACCAAAGACCTCTTCCCATACCTACTACAAGTCTCAAAACAATAAGGTTTTAAAAACCAAAGCTGTCTAGACTTTATAAGTCTTTCCCACCAGTCTGTGTGCATACCAATTTGGGGCCATGACGGTTTTTTTTTTTTTTTTTTGCTGTTTATTTTTAAACACGCATAGCCCTCCTCCTCCTCTTCCTCCTCCATATGTACACACTTTAAGTGGCAGTCAGCTTACTTTCTGGAAAAGACTCATTAGTAGAAAATTAAAGCTGCACCCATCTCGGCCTACTATTGGTCAGGTACACACAAGTAGCAGCAGTTTCCTAGACCTTGGAGCAGCGGAAGACTAGACGGGGGAAATTGCTGAGGGTGGGTGGGTGGGAGGAGGAACGGGTCGACGCGGGAGAAGAGGAGGGACTATTTTTTTTTAATCACCAAGGCCCCGCAAATATCGTTCCGGACTCTCTCCTGCGGCACACAACCACCAGAGTTAGCAAGGAATAATACTTCCACAGCCTTCCAGGGCAGGAGCGGTCTCTCGGCCGAGCCAGCGTCCAACTC
>NC_058132.1:399580220-399594257 GCF_016433145.1 Gracilinanus agilis
CCCCACCTTCAACCTATCCCACCCCCACCCTCCTTCCCCCAGTCCCTTTTCTTCCGGGCTCTTTCACATTTATGTGTCAAGGAGCTACATGAAAATGCCACCCTTGTTAGCAGGCTCCTCCGCCCAATCTCCTGGCCCAAGTTTCCTTACACATTTTAATACTGTGGGAATTGTTTGGAAATGGCAGGTCCCGGAGTAGGGGGAAAAGATTGGGGGAGGGAAATGAAGGGCTCTGGAGTTACGGGGCCAAGGAGGGTAGAAACAACCCTTCCCCCACTTTTCCAGGATAATTTCTTCCTCAAACGGTCGGAGGGATCACTTGGACCTTTAACCCTAAGTTACTGAATTATCTATAGCTTTTAATTTTTCTTGGCATTGAGCAACTTTTGGCTCAGGCTCTTCACATAAATTTCCAGTCCATCACGCCCGTCTTGAATAATGTCCCAGTGCGCCAAGCTGCCGCCGCATCCAGATTGCAAAGCCCAGTGACTGAGGTGTTCTTGTGCCGGGGCCAGACCTGACCATTCTGGTAGAGGAAAGCCAAGCCTAAGCAGGGCCTTGAATAGCCTGGGGAAGCCTGGCACCTGACTCAACCTCCCTTACTAGGGTGGCTCAAGGCTCGGAGAATTTAATGATATATGTGTAAGTATTTTGAGGGGAGAAGGGGAAAAGGGAAAGGAGCCTAGAAGAAGCCCCAGTAAAAGGGCTGGCTTTAGACTTTGTCAGAAAACCTCCTAGAAATCAATTTGAAATGGTTGAGGCATGTAAAAACTACAGGAGAAAAGTTTTCAAAATTTCCTTCTCATTCTTTTTAACACATTGACACAAATATTAATTACTAAAAGCCTGTAAAATAAAAATTAAAAAGAAGAACCAAAGTGGAGGGGGGAAATATTCCATCTACCAGATGTTTTCTTTTTTCTTTTAGTTCAGGTCTGATAATAGGCTTCTGGAATCATTCTATTTAAGTTCTCGGTCTTTCTGTCTAAAAAAAAATTCTGGCCCTCTCAAAGCAGAAGTGAAACATATCTACCGTTTGAAACCCGAAACTTAGGGCAGAACTAGATCGTCAAACTCCAGTCAAAACTTGGGCTCAAGCATCAAAACTTAGAAGGCAACTGATGCAAAATATCAGGATCTAGCAACCTTTCGCTGGTGTGCCTTCACCAAGGAGTTTACCTAGTTGGCTTCTATAATGAAGCTGCACGAAGTTCAGCATTAGAGATGTTTGCATCCTGGATAGCTCGGTAAGGAACAGTTCCAGAATCTGTTCCTTGAGAATGGAATGCAGACTTTTTTCTTACCGGGTTTCTGGGGATATATGTATCTGAAAACTATCGCACACATTTTTTTAATCTCCGGTAACAAGCAGAAAGACACCTGGACTATTACGTTGTAAAGCTATTTTTTATAAAGACATTTTAGGTCCAGACATTAAAAGTTATTAGAGTGAACACACGTGAGTTACAGATGCACAGCTGGAGAAAAGACCTCTGGTTTTCTGTACTTTTTTTCTCTAGTACTACTTTAGTTTAAAAAAAAAAACCCTCAGTGACATGGTATGGCTCATTTATTCATAAAATCTCAAATTATTGAAGGACTAAAGTTGAGGTGCTCCTAGGAAAAGAGACAAGAAGAAAAATATCTATGAATATTAATCAAGGCGAGATGAAGTGTTTGGGGTTTTTTTGGTTTACTGGGTCAAAAGGTCAGAGAGCTTTGGAATAGTAAATTTGGGCTGGGATAGCCAGTTTATTTCTATCTTCTTAATCTTTGGGGAAAGAGTCCCTAGACCAAGTACCCAGTGGGCCTCTCCTCCCTCTCTTCCCCAGCCCCGACCCCATGCACAAGCTTTTCACGGATATCGGTGTCAAATGTATAATCCAGAACTTCTGGAAAACCTAGAGGACCAGAGAGGAGTTGGTGGCTAAACTGGCCTCAACTTCCTGGGGGCATGTTTGTCTTACTGGTAAAGTATGCTAGTTAAAATAAATAGAACAAAAAGCTTTAAAAATGAAATGGCCTAGCTGTGAGGATGGGTACAAGAATGAAAATTTGATGCGTGGAGAAAACAAAATTACCTTTGACATAATTTGTCGGGTTCATCTTTTGAAAAATGGGATCTTGTCTATATTAAGCTGTGTCACCACAGTGGGCCTCTGGGATTGACCGGTTTCCAGCAATCTTAACGAAGAAACTCCCAATGTGCCCAGTAATTTTTGTTTAATACTTTCCACAATTTAACATAATTCTTAGGAGGAGGGGTCACTTCACTGCTGGATTAAGAATAAAAATGCCTGGTCTAGCTTTCGGTTGAGATACTCCTCCGCATTGCCCTAAGGCCCCGCTTTCACCTACAGTACCGAGAGCTCTGGAAAGCTGGATAACATTTGGGGTTAGGAAAGGAGGAGGATGGGGGAATATCTAGCGGCAGTGACCCCAGCCCCTTGCAAAAAACCAACACACACAAAACAAAAAATTAAAATCCTCAGCGTCCTATCACATTAGGGACTAATTGCTTCAAACTGCATCTGCAGCTGGGTGCACTGCCTGACTCCAAGCCGCGAGGGCTGAGAAGGCTTGTTAGTCTAGGAACACGGTGGAACCCGCGGTCGGTTCAGTGCCGCCCTGATCTCCTCCCTACTCCCCCTTCCTCCTCCCCTTCCCTCTCCTCCCCTCCCACTAGCCCCTCAGGGAGCTGACCCGGGGGTCAGGCCGCTGTACACAGCACTCAGTGAAGGGAGGATTTCAATGAAAGCCAGCGAGCAAGAAGAGGCTGAGAGAGCCAGCCAGTGAGCAAGAGCGAGTAAGGAGACGAATGAAGCAAAAAGCTAAGAAAGGAGGAAATTCGAGACAAGATCGAAATATCGAGGAGCAGAGGAGACTAGCTCATGGGGGCTTCACAATTAATGTACTCCCCCACCTCCCTCGTGTCTCTGTAAGTATACAGTATTTATAAAATATGACTAAGCTTCAGGCTGGCAGCAACAACTGCTTAAAATTCGATCCAGGATCTCACACTCTCAGGAAATGGGCCAGGTGTTGAGATATGGGGTGGGCTCCAGGGAGTAGGCCCCAGGTCCGAGCTTCCTCTTTACAGTGAAGTATACACCCCAGTGACTCAAGGACCACAGGCAAAAATCAGCACCACTCATTTTTGCCTAGCCCCCCCTAGTCTGGCAACAATTCGAAATCTCTTTGCCCTATGTGTAAATGTTTAGTGTCTGTCAGCTTCTATGCAATCCTTCATGTGTCCCTAACATTGTTTATTGTGGTATTTTGTTTTATTGGTTGTGTACAACCAAAATAAAAAGGCAAGACAATCTTCCATTGTCATTTTATAGAGGCTGCTCCTTCATATTTCATAACACTGGAGGTGGGATTTTCACAAAATATGAGCTCCTTGCCTCCCCAATAGAAAACATTTGGAATATTACATTCATTGTACTTCTACTTTATAAAGGATAAGGCTGTCTATTAATATCACTTTTGAAAATCAACTCAAGCCCTTCTCTCATTCCTACCACCTCGCACCCCATCCCCCAAATTCCACATAGAAACTTCATGTCCCATAGCAAAATAACAGGGTGGTTACTCAATGGCACACAGGAAGATTCAATGAACCATCTTCATCTCATCTACCCCTGCATCCTTCCCCAGATCCCAGATCACCTAACTAGCTTCCTCCAAGACACTCCAATGACAACAGCTGAATGTGTCTGAGGTCCAGATACATCCAGAGTAGTTATATCAGATATAAAGCATCTTCCCCCAAATAACAGCAGTATACTTTGAATTATGGAGTGGGATGAAGTTTATTGTGTTTTGGTTTTTGCTTTTCAATAATGTAACCTGTGATCAGGGACACAAACAAATCTTCAAGAAAGCTTTCCAAGGTTGTTTGTTGGTGGTACAGGCTAAAAAGTAGAAGGAAGGCTGAATCACTGGAGACTCTTCTCAGAATTTATCTCAATATATCTAGGCTGTTAGTTTGTGTCACACAGGTTTGTAGAACCCTGACACACAAAACAAGTCTCAGGTTTGTGAAATACCAGCTGTGTGACAGATGACCACTGTTTACCTTTCCCAGTTAATATGTATTCAAGCAGTTCAAAGGAAAATAACTGTATCAGGGTTTTATATTAGTATAGCAGATCCTGAGAGGGCAGAATCCTGCACTCCGGATCAGATGGGAGCAAGTCATCTAGTCAGGGAGCTTCATAATAGCTCTCCATCCAGAAACACTTGGCCAGATGCTTTTCCTAGATAAACCTGAACACCATATCCCACCTCTGCTGCTCATTTAGGGAACCTCCTCCTGTGCATATCTTAAACTAAGCTGCAAGAGGTACTGGGTAGGAGGCAGGGAGTGGAGTAGAGGGCATTGGGAAGAAAATCAATTTAAAATGCCAGGATCTTCTGGAAGGACGGAAGCTAGTGCCAGGAGAGTCCCAGTAATACAACCCTAGCCATTTTGTTTCTGAATTTCCCTACTTGCTGTGTCTTCACTAAACATCCAGTAGTTAGGAAAGGATAAGGGTATGCTTGGAGGTGCTTTCACCTTCCAAGCAACTTTCTCCTTTCTTCCCCCACTTCCCAATCCTTTCTCTATTTTTCCATCTACTCCAAGCCACTGGCAGGCCAACTCAATTTGGGAGACTCCGTTTCCAGTATTTTGGATGTTGAAAAGGCAAGTAGCCAGCCACAGAGGCAGCACTGGAGGGAAGAAAGATAAGAGTCGAAGAGAATACCTGGAATTATGTAGGTTTCTCTAGGTTAGATTACAAAGATGAAGCTACTAGCAAGGCTGGGCAGGTCAGGGCAAGGCAGCAAAGGGGGAAAACAACAACAACAACAACAAAAGGGGGGGCAGGAGAAAGGGGGAAAGGGAACTAAATAATGAGAATCTCTAGGGAGATGGAGTCAGAGTTCAGGAGAATCGTGGGGAAAGGGAAAAAATGCATCAGAATGGGTAAGGAAAGGCTAGGGGGTACGAAGAGAGGCTCTGGGAATCCAAATAAGAGGAATGCAAGTAGGAGAGGTAAGATCTGGAAGCTTTTTCAAGTGCCTCAAAGATATCAATGAAAGTCACCAAAAGGGGCAGAACTAGCAGAAGTATCTCTCAATGCAGAAGCTCAAACCATAAGGAAAAAAAAAATAGTACCCATACAGAGGGACAGAGATTCTATATGCCAAACCCCGGGGCGAATTTTTATGATTCCCAGACATCCTTTACATCTCCATTCACCAACCTAATCTCACTCCTACCCACCCCCCAGAATTAGCTGCAAAGCTCTTAAATCTTTTTTTTTTTTTTAAGTGTTGGGGAGTGGTGGAAATGGTCAGTAGTTGGAGTTGGAAAGCCTCACAGAACCTTCAGTGTCTATGTAGTATGGAAGCTTAATGCATAATGCACACGCCTGGAATCCCAGCCATTAGTGGCCTGCCCATGACACAGACAAATGACCGCTAGGAGAAGAAAAATCCAGCTAGATCTAGAGTTTAAATATAACAGCATGGAAGGAAAGAACGTCATTATTTAAAGGTGTGTTTTTGTAGACACTAGCATATATTTAAATGATTTGAAACGGGCAATGAATCACAGACTCACCAGCCCCTTTTTACCAAAGAGGTATGTTCGTAGAAGAGGACGACTGTGGAAGTAAAGGCAAAATGGTAGTAAATGGGACTACATCGAGAGGGACCGCAAGGATGCTGGGGAGGTCGGGAGAAAAGACTTTGCTTACTCTGAGCATGCCTCAGGCAGTCAGGGTTTTGGTAGAGAAGAGGGATGAATATTTTCAGTTGGGGAAAGTGTGGGGCCAGAGGGTGTCCCGCTGCAAAATTATTTGCTGTCTCCAAGAAGTAGAATATTTTGACTTCCCCCCCTTCAATTTTTTTTTTGGGGGGGAGAGTGAGAAGGGATACCACTTACATATTTTACCCTTAAGCTACATTTGAGCAAGAAGTGGCCTGTGGGAGAGAATACAGATGTTCCCACACACCCCCGAAAGGCCCACATTTTAAACTGTCGAAACCTGCCTTTTCCTTGGACACTCCAGAGACCTAGCTCCCCCCCCACACACACACACACACCCACGCAGCTTAAGGCAACACAATGTTTTTTAGCAATTAAGGCGAGATGGGGGTGGGTATAAAGATAAGCCACTTTTTTTCCTCCATGCAAGTGTGAAAGATAAGATAACACTAAGCTGGGGCAAAGCGGCATCTTACAACCTCCCCCCAGCGATTTTGATCGGTCACTTCTTATCTCGCAAAAATGCTCTTTTCGAAAGCTGCATCTAAAAGAGCAAGAGAGCACCAAAGGAAAGCATTTTCACTAGGAAATGGCATTTAAAATTCACCTCTCTGGAGCCGATAGCTACCTCCGAATCCACTGGGCTGGGAAGTCAAAGAAAGACCTCAACTCTGGTTTTCAAGCCTGCGCATTGAGGACCAGGATTGTCCGGGTAATTAGGCTAAATACAACCTGGAACGTGTGAATAGAATTTATTCTGCATCCAACCTCACCGTCTCATTACCCACAAATATTCCACCAGGTTCTTTTTTTCCTAGTTAAGGAATGGGGTTATTGTTTTACTAATCACTCAGTGTGTAGAAACTAAACAGGTAGTTGTATTTGGGAGGGTCACATAACTATGTCAACATGTGGGGCTGTTAATGCAAAGTAAGAAACTGTGCTGACTTTTACAGTCCCCAGTAAAAGAAGGAAAAGCATCTCATGCCACAGGATACAGGAGCACCCAGAGTCGGGAGTCTCCGGGTGGCTGTAGTCTTGGTTTTAAATATAACATCCTTTTGTATAAGAACGTTGGGAAAGGATTCCACTAACTCATTCACCATATGAGTTTGGTTCCTCTTGATGATTTTAGAAGAGATGGTGGAAGATTTCGATGTTAAAATCCCAGGCCCAGCAACTGGTTACAGGATGCAGCCAAAGAACTCCGGGACTAGCAAAGATCTTAGTTAGGGCCTCACCACTTAGGTGGATTCCCTACTTACCTTCAGTTCCTCGGCCTATAGAAGAACACATGTCCAATCATAATCTGGCTAGGGTTTGGGCTCATCCTAACCCCTCCATCCAACTACATCATGCCCTTATACAAAATCCCCTCTTTTCTCCCACCTCCCCCATCATCTTTACCATCCTTCTCGTTGGTATATTGGAAGACCACTCTGAACCTATGTTTCCGATTGACTTGATATAGCACCCTAACATATGCATGTATTCGGTCCAAGTGCACATCCGAAGCAACCCAACAGGCTTACACATTTCTCCCAAGCTAATTCTTCAAGGATGCATAACGACGCCGTAACACACACACACACACACACACACACACACACACACACACAATATTTGCTGGACCTGGATATACTTTCCCAACACCCAAGAACACATTTGCTGGCCCCCACTCTCTTAAACTGCTTCCTTGTCCTCCCCCCTACCCCTCCCATCCCACCGGACTAGGCGCCCGGCGGCTGGCTTTCCCCTGAGGGAGGAGAGGCAGCCGCCGCAGCAGCTGCAGACGACCCGGGAAGCTCCTCCTCTTGCCCTTCTCGGAGAAGCCCGGCCGCAGCGTAGGCTCCGGAGCGAGTGGGCAGCCGATGACAGCATCTGCCTCACGTAAGCCCCACACGAGCACGATTAGTCACCGCCAGAGTTCCCCTCCGGCGATCCGCCTGGCAGAGGCCCAAAACCCAGCCCAGGCAGGGAGGGGGCTGGGGAGAGAGACTGGGGAGGAAGGGGAGGGGAAGGGACGCGGGACCGGGATGTCCCAGGCCCGTCCCGCTCGGGCTCGGTTCCGCTTGGCTCGGGGTGGGGGGTTGGGGACGTGAACTGTAAACTAAGCCGAGCAGGGCCGAGCCGCTCCCTCCTTGGCGCCGCGGCGACCAAGGAGCTTTTCATCTCCCCGGCCATATCAGCAGCCACGGCGGCGGCGGCGGCGGCGGCAGCAGCAGCAGCTAACGAGGCTCGGCGGCTGTAAGCAGCGCGGCACTGCACGGCACAGCACTGCCCGGCCCAGCCCAGCCCTCCTGCCTCCTCCCCCGCCCCGCCCTGCCGGGGCTCTGGGCCTAGGCCCTCGCAGCCCTGTGGCTCTCCCTCTCCACCCGCCACAAACCCCCGCCTCTTCCCACAGCCTGGCAGCCGAGGCGGCGGCGGCGGCGGGGGGGAGTGGGGGAGAAGGGCGGGAGGCAGGAAGGAAGAGGAGGAAGAGCAGAAACATTAGAGCAAGCGCGCTTTCCTGCAAACTACGGGAGCTGGCAGAAACTGAGAGGTTTCCCTAGGCAGGCGCCGCTCCGAGGGAACAACACGGGGGCGGCAAGGGTGCTCCCTCCGGCTCAAACCCGGGAAACCTAACAGTCGGAGCCGCCGCCGCAGTCACGAGGCCCGGAAGCTCATCCCCTCCCCCTTTGCATGGGGCGCCTTCGGCCACCGGGAGCGTTCCATGCTCTCGCATCACCAGCTTCCCTCTTCCCCATCTCTACTTGGAGGATCCCGTGCCGACCCCAGGCTGCCCTAGAGAGTACCTGGAGTCTGAACAGGGGGAAGACAGTAAACGCTAGCAGCAAACCTGGGTCATCGTCGTTCCCACCCCTTTCCCCCCTCTCGTGGCCCGCCCCCCCCCTCGGCGGGAACACCTGTTCTCTGGGCCCTACAGCTAGGGGCATGTCTCCCTAGGGAGTGGCTTTTAGCTAGGGCAGTGTGCAGGATCTGATGGGGAAAATGGGCCCCTGCAAAAATGAGGCCAGATAGAGATGTCTGCTGGCTGATTTGTACTCCCACCTCTGTACATACACACAGAAGGGTTAAACTGGCTGTCCCAAGTTGTTGTTTTTGGTGGGCTAGAGAGGCGATCAGGCCACAGTGGATCTACTCGAGTTTTTCTTGCCTTCAAGAGCTAGAAATGCCTACTCTGAAACTATGTCAGAAAAGTAGGTATATAAAATGTCCTTTTTCATCGGCTTCTTTTTCCTACTTCCACCCCGAATTCCAGTTCAGAAAGCTGGACCTTTGCTTTCAAGATTGAGCCCCCCACCCAGTCTGTCCCTAACATGGAAAAAGCTTAAAGAAACAACTAATCTCTTAGGGGAGGGACGTCTGGCCCAAACTGGTACTAGGCCCACCTTGATGACCTAGTCACACCGTTTTGTTAATTAGGCTGTGACCCACTGTGACTCTAGGATCCTTAACGCTGTCCCTTCCCCCAAACCTACTTCCTCCTCTCTGCGCTTCAGCACCAGGGTAACGGAGGAGGAAGAGCATGGTGTGGAGAAGCTGACTCAACCAGACAACAACACTTGACCCCCTTCCCTTCCCCACACACACCTTCTTCGGGATCATCCCGCCCTGTCTCTTCTTAGCTTGGGTCCTGGCTCGGGAAAGCGTTGTTGTGCCTGCAAGAGATGAGCTAAGGCGCAAAGGCGGGGGTGTGAGGGGGTGTTGGAGGGAAATGGGGGGGGGGGAATAGAAACTCCCTTCTTTAATGAGAGTGCACACAAGCGCTGGCTGCTAAGATTATTACTGCACGGGCTAAGGAAGACCGAGCGGGTGGGGGAAGGAGGGCTGGAAGGCTACGCCGCAGCTGCTGCTGCCGCCGCTGCTAGCGTTATGTGTAGCAGCGGCAGCGGGGCTACGGAGTCTCCGCCTGTCTGGCTGCTAATCGCACGTTTTCTGCAGTTAAAGAAAGCGAGACGTTGCGGCCGAGCGGAGAGCGACAGTGTGTGTCTGTGTGTCTGTGTGTCATGAAAAGATGGCGAAGTATCTGTCTGCCCGTGCCCCCCACCCCCAGTACTTTAGTTCTGGCCAGATATCACAGTATATCTATTCCTGTCTTTCCACTTCCTCCCCCTCACTCTTTCGGGCTGGACACCACTATTCACTACTAACAGCCTATAGTGGGTCTTTACCATTTTCTACCTTTTGTTTTCCAGTGCCTGTGCAAAATGTTAGCTTTTGTCTAAATCTCTGGTTAAACTAAACTTCTGGTTTTAATGGAAGGCAGTTCGTGTGGGGAGGGGCCAAGGGATTTTGGCAGCAAAGGAAGGGAGGGACAGAAGGATGGTGGAAACTTCTCCCGCAGAGCTTCCCCACCACTACCGCCCTCCAACACACACACACTTCACCCTGTGGGCCCCTACTCTCTCTGCCGAATCTCGCCTCCTTCAAGAGGCACCACCAAGCCAGGAAGGTGATTTGAACCAGAGGGCCCTAGTAACCACAAGAGCTAGGAAGGAACCTTTGGAGAGTATCTGCTCTAGAGATTGAGACCCTGTGATCTACCTACTCTTTCTAGAATCTGCTAAAATCTACACACTCCTTATCACTTGGGGCTTTGTGTTTGATGGGGGTTGGAGGGGGGAAGAAGAGAGCATTTGTTTTTGTTCTATTCTCTCCCAGCCTCCACCTCCAAATAACTTAATTGAATGGGGATGGGTGTGTGTGTAGGAAAACAATCTACCCAGGAGTGAGAGAGAAAGAAAATTGAGCTAGGGGCTTGAATTTTAACTCAGTGTCAGGCTCCTAAGAGGAGTCAGCAGGTGGTGGGTTTCGCTGGGGTTTTGGGGGGGGGGTGATGGAGTATATATATATAAAATCAAAGGGGGCGTGTGGAGTTGGCCACAAAGAGCTTTTATTCTTTCTCTCGAACCTACAGGCCCCTAAACCTCTCCTTAGCCTTCTTACCCGGGTCTCCCCCACCTCAGTCTTGTCCTCCCCCCTCAAAAAAATACATAAGAAAAAGCCAACTCCTCAAGGAAGTGGCCTCTGCGCTAACCTCAAAAGCAGGGTTATGCGTCCAGTAGATCTCCCAGGGTCCATACAATCTATCTATATCGGAGCTGCTCAGCCGGCAATTTTTTTTTGAAGTCTGCAATTAAGCGCGGCGTCGCCATCTCCTCTTTTAGTGTCGATTATGTCAGATGCACATGGCCTTGTGCTCCAGTCCGAGGCTTCTACGATTAGTCACAGGCTCACTTCGCCCCTTTCCTAATCGGGCTTTCCCAGCCAGCGTTTATTTGTGGCTGACTTCAAGGCTTTGGCATGGAGCCACCCTGCTGGGGGGAGGAACCGCAGGGCGCGGAATATGGAGCCTGCACCTATCCCAATACAGTACACCGAGTTCTAGTGAGGAAGGGTTTAGCCTTGGCTCCTCTCCCCTCTTCTCTTTTCTAGCCCCCTTCCCATCTCCTCCCTCCCCCAGAGCTGGCGAAATCTATTTGTGTGGTTTCATTTGCATAAAAATAGGACAAGTGTTTCTGGTTTGAACGCAAGAGGCGAAATCCTTATTGATGTGTCTGTGTGGAGCCTTCGGTTGTCGGAGCAGTTTGATTTAAGGTGTTTGTGTTGCCTTCTGCGAGAAATTAGAGGAAATCCTTATCAACGCCTTCTACGGGCTGCCTGATTCCCGCACAGCATTCATCTTCCCTACTCGCTCAGTCTGGGCCTGGGCCTGGGCAAACCAAACCTAGTTCAGACGGAACAGGTTGTGTAGGGCAGGCGAGCAGCCCATTATTAGTCATAAAACTGGGCTACCTAATCACCAGCTGCCAAAGCGTTTACGTGTGGCGCTTCCCAATGTTTCCTTTAGACGTCACGGACCTTCGTCTGTTTCGTGATCCCGAGATCCCTAGTCGCGTGATGTGGTCTAATAAATTGTCCGCTTCTTCATTTCAGCTGCATTGATTTTCTCTCCGGGGTTGCCCCGCTCTCTTTAGCTGTGGCTACAGCAGAAGGGAGCTTTTACAGCCTGACTCCAGTTTAGGCAAATATAAAGGACACCGGCCCAATGCCTTGAGGCCAATAAATCAATCATTAACTCGGATGCCTGGCTTATCCCAAAGTTGCTTACGGTGGGGCATGACCTGGTGGGAGGGAGCTAGGAGCTGCTGAAAAGGTCCCTGGGCCTTAACACGTCAAGCAGGATTGGTAAAGGATGGTGTGGTACCTCAATCCCTTCCCTTCTCCCCATTCGTCTACCCACTATCTCCTAAAGTTTTCCTTGGACATCTGGGCAGGTCAGGTTCTGGTCCTTCAGGGCCATTTCATCTATGGTAAATATTATTAACAAGAAACTCTTGCTCCTTAAAAGCTAACACATTCTCAGCTAGGGCCTGCTCTCCAGCAATAGTTGCCTTCCTTTCCCTCCAGATATGCTGGGGAGGGGGGGTGTCTAGCAAGGCTTTTTGCCCCCCCCTTTCTGTGTTATCCAAACCAAATAACCACCTACTGGTTACCATAAAATCCAGTCCACTATCCTCCTGGCACAGAAAGGGTTAAAAGCCACAACTCTGCGCTGGCTCCTCCTCGGGCGCGTAGGAAAGGATCAAAGTGCTTACTGGGAAGGAAACACAAACACACTCAGAACTAGGTTTGAAAGAGGCCAAAGTTAAAGTAATTCCTTGGGGGACCGTGTCGACTGACTTTTCATACTTTGGAGGGAGGGCTCACCAGGAGGGGGGAGGGCGGAGGTGGAGGCCCGTGCGTGATTCCTTTTACCGAGTTTCCCCAGCCCGGAAAGAGCCAGGAGGGCAAAGAGGAGGACGGGGCTAGGCTGCATGCCAGAGGGCCTGGAGTCGGAGATTAGTCACCACCAGGCCTCTGGTTCTCACGTGTGAGCTCTGGAACCGGGAAAGCGGCTCCCCATACCCTGGCCCGGACACTGGGCCGACCTGGGCCAAACCAAGGGAGTAGCCACAACCTTAGCATGCTTCCAAAGGCAAGGCGGGCGGGTCAAGGCTTAGCGGAGCGAGGAAATGGCAGCCCTCCCCCAGTCTGACCTCTTAGCAATCCAGCTGCAGACTCCTTTCTCCCTTTCTCTCCCTCTCCTTCTCTTCCTTGAGCAGCCAGCTTTTCTCCTCCTCTCTCTCCCTCCCTCCCTCGAGCAGACAGTTCTTTTTTTCTTTCTCCCTCTCCCCCCTCCCTCCTCCTTTCCTCTCACCGCCCCCCTTCCCTCCCTGCCCAAGCCCTCGGCCCGGGTGATTTACTTTCTGCCTGGTTGAGATGCAGATATTCACTTGTCAGTTCAAGGGCAGGACAGAAACTCTGCAAGCAGAGTCTTGCGAACAGGAAATTTCTCATTTACAAGGTGCTGCTTCCCCTCCCATCCCCATACCATAAAAAAAGAAAGGCACCAAACCCCAAACAAACTAATAATGTACCGAGACTGCACATCGCTCCTTCATCTCTTTCTTTGCATAGTCCTAGGCATGCACATGTTTCCGCGGATGCTTCCAGGGCAGTCATCTCATTTCCCATCCCCTCCCCCCATTCCTTATCCAGCCGGGGATCCGGGTGGTTGGTCCCTCCCTGGAAGCACCAAACACTGACTTCAGCGCAGGCAGCGGCAGTATCTACGAGTGTAAGAATAGGGCCAGGGAGGGGGAAGGGGGGCTTACTGGGGGGCGCTGTCTCGGAGGCTTTGCACTCAGAAGGGGGAGTATTGCTGCTCATGCACGGAAAGATGGACCAGGGAATAGAGAGATAGATGCTGGGGGAAGGGACCGCCTTGAGAAGGGCTACGTGTTTTTGTCTGCTGCAAACTAAACAAGAATTGTTTCTGGAGCCTGGTACCAGAGGAGCCCGAGAAGGCTCCAAGGTCAGTCCTTTCCAGTATTTTGAGATGGGAGGAGGATGGAAAGCTGAGGGTTGAGTTAAATACCAGGAATTACGTGCTAGGGGCCAGACTCCGCTCCTATTCGGTTCGCAAAGTTACTACGGACACTCCGTTTTTTATTTATTTATTTGCTTGCTTATTTAGCTCCTGCCGCTTCGCTGGGGGATGAGGGGGGAGGTTGAGACGAAGAGAAAGGGAAAACACAAAGGACTGTAAGGTTAGCCTGCCATCCCACATCCCATTACTTTTAATTTTTTGATTGGAGGGTTTTCCCCCTCCTTACAAACTAATATGAAACATGTTGCTTTGGGGAGAGTAGGTTTCGTTGTCTCGTGTTTCTCTCTCTCTCTCTCTCTCTCTCTCTCTCTCTCTCTCTCTCTCTCTCTCTCTCTCTCTCTCT
>NC_058132.1:399599103-399639877 GCF_016433145.1 Gracilinanus agilis
TCTCTCTCTCTCTCTCTCTCTCTCTCTCTCTCTCTCTCTCTCTCTCTCTCTCTCTTTCTCTCTTTCTCCCCCCCTCTCCCACTCCCTCTCTCTCTCCCCCTCTCCCTTTCCCTCTCCCCCTCTCCCTCTCCCTCTCCTTCTCCCTCTCCCTCACTCCCTCTCCCTCTCTCTCTCTCTCCTTCTCCCTCCCTTCCTCCTTGGAAAACTTATATTGGCAAGGTTTTATTAACTGGAGGCAGGAGATGGACTGACATTACAGTTATCTGATCTTAACTATAATTAATGTTTTTATATATTTAGTTAATCAGGTTAAATTAAATTATTTACCCATTTAATCTGTATTTTAATAGCCAGCATTTAGCTTATAGTAACATCTTTTTCTGTACCACGAAGAGATAAAGGAAAAAGAATGCACATATCCTTTTCTCCACCCCACCCCCCCAAACAACTATGCTGTTTAAGATTTGGATACTTCAATTTAAAAAACTCATCTAAGTTTTATAAAAACTAGTTTTCAAGTTTATTCTAAATGAAGTCACTTAGAATTCTGTGATATACATTATTTTGTGGTATTTATCTGAATTTGCTTTCTCTTTGGACAAATACAAACGATTCACTAGAGTTCCCCTGAAAATTTTACTTTTTTATTTTTATCCTGGGACTCCATTCTAGGAACATAGGGCCACAACCAGTAGGCAATGGGTCGCTTAGGGTCACCCAGTTGGGAAGTGTCTGAGTCAGGATTTGAACCTAGGACCTTTTGTCTCTAGGCCTGGCTCTCAATCCACTGAGCTACCCAGCTGCCCCTACTTTAGGTTGCAGTTTCTTTAGCAGATGTAGTTTTTACAGGGTGGGGTTGCTAGTCCCACGCCCAACCCTCCTCCTTTTTCATCTGGGCTAGGGACTGTCCTTAGCCCAGGAGTGGTAAGGGTGGGGGATAGGGGTCAAGTGACTTGCCCAAGGTCACACAGCTGGAAGTGTCCGAGGCCGGACTTGAACCTAGGACCTCCAGTCTCTAGGCCTGGCTCTCAATCCACTGAGCCACCCAGCTGCCCCCATTTTATTAGTACCTAGCAATCTCTGATAATAGAACTAGGTTGGTAGTGAGATTTTAAAGGAAATTCTGGGCAGAAGGAACAGTGTTAGTACCTCAGCTCAATGTGCTATCCAAAGAATTGATATAGAAAAGAATATAAGCCTAAAAAGCAAAAATGTATGTTTCTATGCATGTATAATATAAATGGGAAACAACTGCTAAAAGATCTTCCTCTTCATGATTCTATCTAGGGTTATGCCAGAAGAAAATATCAAAGTGGAGCAGATATTTTCTAGAAATGCTGAAGTAAGGCCTCATAGCACTCCATGAATGCTGCATTTATAAAAGCATATTTAGTGTCACAGTGACTTTGGTTGGAGACCCTGGAAGTCACATTGTTAAGGGAACATGAGACACATCTTAAAAAGCAGAAGCTAATTTTCCAGAAACGAAAAGTGGACTATCCTAACTATGAAAAATAATAATAAACTGCCAACAACACCTCAGCTCTTAGCAACCATTTTCTGTCATTAATTTGCAATTGTTACTAGTGGCAAGAAATGAAGATCATGCTCTCTGAAAATGAAGAACAGATAATAATGTATTTTTATTACAGGATCATGCACATTTTTTAACATGTACCCTCAATATGTAGCATACTACTCTACTCAGTTACTTCCAGTGGCTCCCTGTTACTTCTAGAATCAAATGTAAAATGTTCTCATTTGCTTTTTTTTTTTTTTTAACCCCTTACCTTCTTTCTTAGTATCAATTCTAAGACAGAGCAGTAAGGGCTAAGCAATTGGGGTTGTGTGACTTGCCAAGAGTCACAAAGCTAGGAAGTATCTAAGGCTAGATTTGAAACCAGGACCTTCCATCTCTAGGCCTGGCTCTTAATCCACTGAGCCATCTAGTTGGCTCCCTTCCTTTTGCCTTTAGACTTTCACAACCTGACCCCTTCCTAGTTTTCTAGTCTTCTATTTACTCCCTCCATGAACTCTACAACCAGGTGACATTGGCCTCATTGCTGTTCCTTGAACAAATAAATCACTTTCATCTCCAATTCTGTGCCTTTCCACTGGCTCTTTCCTATTACTGGAAAGCTCCTTCTCCTCACCTTCACATATTGGCTTCCCTGGCCTTACTTAAAGCATCCCATACACCATCTTTTGCAAAAACCCTTCCCTAGAGACCCTCTACTGCCAGTGCCTTCCCTCTTCCATTACCTCCTTTTAAATGGATGTAAGTTGTTTACACATTGTCTCATCTTTTGGTGGGGGGGAACAAGGTCTGTGTTTTTGCCTTTCTTTGCATCTATAGCACTTAGTACAATACCTACACATCATAGTTTAAGAAGTGCTTGTTGACTAACTGATTGATTGACAAATTATATACATATTCTGCTGTACTAAAAATTATGTACATTATAAAACTTACATCAAAATAAAAGTAAAAAATGATAAATAAAGATGAAATTTGTTTATTCCTACAACCAGTAGGGAGTCCCTTGAGTTTATTAAGTAGGGGCAACACGGTTAGATTTACACTTTTGGAAAATGCACTTTGCTAGCTGTGTGATAGAGAAGACTGAAGTGGGGGAGATACCTGAGACAAGGAGACCACTGTAGTAGTACAAGTAAGAGGACAGGGCTTGCATTAAGGTGGTGGTGACCATGGGTACAGATGCCAGAGAAATTGTGGAGGTGGAAACAAGATTTGGCAAGGATATGTGGGGTGGATGAGAAAGAGAGACTGAGAAGCTGAAGATAATACTGAGGTTGTGAACCTAAGTGACAAGAAGAATCTTGAAGCACTCAATAGAAAAGAGGGTTTGGAAGGGGAATTCATTTGGGGGAGATGAGTGAACAGATAATGGATTTGCAAGGAAAAGCACACCAGGACCATACCTCTGCATTCTGTTAAAACTCACTCTATTCCATCCAAAAAGAAAACGGGGAGACAGGGCCCTTACAGCCATGGGAGGGGTGCCTGCCACAGCCATGAGGTAAATTTGGAGGCAGAGCATGGGTATGTTGTGTGATGAAGGAAATTTCCCAGTGGTACTTTTGAAGTTAGTTCTGTAGAAGTTATAAGTTATCGATAACTATCATAAGTAACTAAACTCAGAAGGGAGGAGTTCGGGACCTAGCCCATGAGAAGAAAAGAGTCGTTTTGTGTTGAGAATAAGGGTTATGTTAAAGACAAGCCACATAACTGGCTATTGCAAGGAAGATGGGAAACCACTCAAAATGGTTGGTTACAGCACCCTTAGAATCATTCCATCTCTCATGGTTTGAGGATCCCTAATCTAGACCAATCACATGGCTCAATAGGTAAGAGGCAGGAAGTGGTAAAAGCCAAGATTTGAACTCCTCTAAAGAAGGATATTTATATAAACTACTGTTAAAAGTAGTTTACTTTTTAGTTAACTAGAGTTCCTTCCATTTCAGGTAGTTTAGTTTTTTGAACAAAGCAGTTAAAATATTAATAAGAACATCATAGGATGATAAATTTAGGATCCACAGGTCATCTGGCTTAGCTAATATTCATATAGCCTTTAAGCATCATTTGATATAATCTCATACTACCCTACCAATTAATGGCATAGGTAGTGAAAATATTATTATTGCTATTTTTATAGATGAGAAACTTAAGCTAAGAATGGTTAAGTGACTTAGCCAAGGTCACAGAGAACTGTTGGACAATCCCAAGACTTGGCCCCAGGTAGTCTGACTCATGCTGTGTTTGTTACGACAATTATCAAAAGTACCCAACTAAAAAAAAATACCCAATTTACTTGTGGGGGAAGGGGTATCCACAATAATTATGAAGATTCTAAATATATATATATATATATATATATATATATAAAACCAAATAAATTAAAATGATGCCCTTTTCTCTATGAGGTAAAACTTTGGGGATAATTTATGTCTCAGAGAGCTAGTAATGGACCCATTCAGCCCAATGTGGACAGAGATTTCTCAGTAGATGTCCCTTCTGGGTTTTGGTGCCATTGCCCAAATTCCAATATTTGTATATGAAATTCTTTTTATTTGCTTAGTACCCAAGGGAAAAAAATGCCTACTGTGTCTTGAAGTCTATAAAATAACATAAGCCTCATCTTTCCTCAAAATAGCCAATGTTCTTTGCTCCAAATCTGATTGTGATTTATATAGTACTAAATTTCTTCTCCAATTCACTTCCCTTTTCGTTCATATATTTGTTATGCAAGATTCGCCAGCGTTTCTGAATCTTGGACATAGTCATTAGTGCCACATGAAAAATGTACATAAGATAAGTTTCTGGAATTGATTGGTTATTGCAGATTTCCATTTTTAAAAAGAAAGCAATAAATATGAGACTGATTCTTCAATTAAAGTATTGTGAAATAATGCAAAGAATGCTTGACTTGGAGGCAGAAAGACCTTCACTTTACATGCTCACAAGCTGTGTGATGTGGGGAAGTCACTTAATCTCTTAGCCTCAGTCTCAAATAATACACATAGGATTACGTTTAAAACTGGGAAGAACTTTAGAAGTCATATAGTACAAGCATTTCATTCAATGGTTGAGGAAATTGAGACCCAGAAATGAAGAAATATACCCCAAAACACATAAGTTTTAAGAATTTCAAACTCAGGTCCTTGAACTCCCAAAGCCAGTGCTAATAGCATCTGTTTCACAGGTTATCACAAAGACCGGATATGATATTTTGTAATATAGACTATCATACTATGTAAAAGCATCAGAACAGGACTTTTAGTATAAGACTTATGTGCTAGCCTGATGACCTGAAATGATCTACTGTTTGGAATATAAATTCAACTATTATTGTTTATTAAAATATTCCCAAAAACAAGATTATAGCATTTTAGGGTAGCATAGTTATCATGAACTATAAATAAAAAAGTAATCCTTACATGCTTATAACCCATGTACAATATCAGTAAAACTGAATGTAAATGTTTTTTAAATTAAGACTTGAGCTCCTTTGATGACAATTCTAGCCTTTTAGAAGACCAAGGAGGAGCCTAGAGAAAGCCTTGGACTAAAAACCAGTAGAACCAAATTGTAATCCTGACTACCACTAGCTAGCTTTTGTGATTTGGGTAATCTCTAGTAGTCTCCAAGTTCCTTATCTATAAAATGAATGGATCATTCTCTTTAAATGATACTATTGCTCAGATCTTTATAAATACTAGTTACCTATTTCAAAACCTGAAAGATATGTGAATTTTTAGAGGAAAGCATTTATTTCCCCTCACTCCCAAAGAAGAATAAAGCAAAACAATTCCCACATTAGCTCTGCCACAGAATTTGTCTTGTTCTGCATTATTTAGTCTAACTTCTATCCATTAAGAGGTAAGTAGCATAGATTATGGTCATCATCATCATTATAACCCTCATCATCAATCCTCTGGAATCTTGATGGCCACTGAGTTAATTGAAATTCTTAAGTCTTTCAAAGAAACTCTCTTAACAATTTTGATGTTATTATATAAAGTATTTTCCCCATTCTATTCACTTCCCTCTATATCAATTCATACAAATGTTCCTTGGTGTCTCTAAAATAGTACCTTTTATCATCTTTTCTTTGGCATCATATTTATATTTATATACCTTGATTACTTTAGCCATTCCTTAAATGATGGCCACCCCCTTTGTTTTCAGTTCTTTGCCACCACAAAAAGAAACATAAATATTTTGTATGAATTAATTCTTTTGTTCTCTCTTGGATCTCTTTGTAGCAAAGGTCTAGTTGTGATAGAAAGATTTGTGACTTCATCAACGTGGGCACTCTGTCTACTGATGCAGGTCAGAGCCCTTTTGGTCCTATGTTCCTGAGTGGGTGAAATTTTTCTCAAAACTCACCTAATCAACAAACTTTGAGCCTGAATTTAGCAACAGATACAAGTCTGCTAGACAGGAACCTTCCCAAGTTGATAGGATCTGTCAGAACTTCTGTTATACTGACATAGCTTTTGAGAAAACCACATCTTCTCTGTTGAATCATCATCAGCTGCATCAGAGTAGAACTTTCTTAAGAGATTAATGAGCCACCTTGATGACTCTTGAAATACCCTACTGTATAGAATTAGAGTTAAGGTACAATGTTTTCTGGAGGTCATTGTTAAATTAAAGATACACTATATGAATAGAGAGATAATATATTCATATAACCTTCATTCGACTCCTTTCTTAACCTAGCACCAGATGTTTTCACAGGGATTAGGGTATCAGAATTAAGGATGGGAAAGTGTTGGGCTCTGGGTAAGATATGTAAATTTTGATAATAAGATACAGAGAATCGCACAATCTCAAAACTAGAAGAGATTTCAGTGCAAGAAGTCCAAGACTTACCAGATACAGAATCCATTCTATGGTTTCTCCAACAAGGGGTCATAGAGGGTCTAGGTTAAGACCTCTAGTTAAAGGAAAGTTAAAGGAAACCACTTTCTCCAAAGGAAGCTTACTCCACTTTTGGACAGTTACAAAGTTTTTCTTTTATGATCAAGCCTAAATTTACTCTTCTGCAGTTTCTACTCATTTCTGTTAGCCCTGCCCACAAGGGTTAGAAGAAAACTATGATTCATTGGGTGCCTTCGTTGAAGCCAGGTATGAATGGAAAAAATACACTTCTGGGTAGGAAAGGGCAGCAGGCCACTGTAGGAAAAAAATAAAAAACAATACCTTGGGAATTTTGCTTGGAACCAACACAACAAATCACCATAGTTCATTCCACTTGAAAAGTGGGACTAGTGTTTGGTTGGGTTTTTTTAAACCCTTACTTTCTGTCTCAGGAACAAGTCCAGTATAGAAAGGGAAGGACTAGGCAAATAGGGTTACATGACTTATCCAGGGTCATATAGCTAGGAAGTGTCTTGAGGCCACATTTGAACCATCCACTATACTACCTAGACCCCCACCCCCACCCAAGAGTTTTAATCCAAGGCCACAAACTAGTACTATTCTTTTTCTAATCACAGAAAGATTTTCTTCTCACCAGGTAGTAAAATAATTTGTCTTAGTTAACTGCCAAAGTTGTTTGAGACCTCAGAGTGAGTCTGCCTCTCAGAATTTTTTGGTGATTAGGCAGAATTGAGATTTGATGGTACTCTATTTCTACTCTGATCATTTTTCTAATAATCTTTAGTACTCTTCAACCCTGGGAATAAATTCATTTTATTAGGAAAGGCAAGGTGGCCTAATGGGTAGGATGTTAAACCTTAAATTAAGAAACCTGAGTTCTGGTCCTCCTTCACACTTTCTAGCTGGGTGTATATCAGCAAATCTCTCAGAGCCTTAGTTTCCTTGTATGTAAAATAGGGATAATAATACCTCCTACCAGCTACCTTACAGGCTTGTGGTGAAAAAAGCACTTTACAAAGGACTATATAAATGTGAATAGTTAATATCTTTACTGCTCTTTGTTTTAGAGGGAGTGATGATAACCTCTCTTTACGTCTTCTCTGCCCTCAATAAAGAGGCAAGGAATGGGAGTGGCTAGATGGCTCAGTGGATCAAGAGATGCCTAAAGATGGGAGATCCTGGGTTCAAATATGACTTCAGACACTTCCTAGCTATATGACCCTGGGCAAGTCACTTAATCCCTATTGCCTAACTCGCCACAATTTTGCCTTGGGACAGAATTTATTCTAAAATGGAAGGTAAGGGTTTAAAAAGAGGGAGAAGGAGAAAAGACCAAGATAATCCTAAATAATAAGAGATTCTTCTCCGAAAGAGCCATACAAACAGCTGCCCCTTGTTATCCTCACCATTCTAGTAACAGAATATTGAACAAAGAAGACTTGGTGGTCCTGAGAAAGGCAAGAGTTTCCAATTACCAATGTAGAGAGGGAAGGGGCCAATCAATCTAATCAACAAATATTTATTGAACTTCTACCATGTGCAAGGTTTCTTCTCCCTCTTCTATCCCTCCTCCTCCCCCCACCTTATGTCCAAGTCTTTTTCCTAAACAGATCCACTCCCATTTTCCCTCC
The DNA here is from genome assembly GCF_016433145.1 of Gracilinanus agilis. NCBI lineage: Eukaryota > Metazoa > Chordata > Mammalia > Didelphimorphia > Didelphidae > Gracilinanus > Gracilinanus agilis. The sequence continues at coordinate 399,607,144 of NC_058132.1, forward strand.
ATTATGAATGATACTCTGCCATTGGAGAGGAGCCTAGAAGGTATTTGACAGCAGTTCAAATGTGTATTTGGTTACTTTCCTAAAGGCCAAGGTAAAGCAGTTCCTGAGCCTGAAGGGTATAGTGGAAAGAGCTGTGGGTTTGGAGTCAGAGAATCTGGGCTTGAGTCCCAGCTCTCATGCTTACTAGAATTTTGGCTTTGTGCAAATCATTCTCCTCTCTGATCCTCAGTTCTCCCTATCTATAAAATGGAAGCAAGTGGGACAAGCACTTTGTAAATCACCATGCTTTAGAATTAAATTTCTAATAATTATTATTGGGGGCAGGTAGATGGCTTAGTGGATTGAGAGCCAGTCCTGGAGATAGGAGGTCCTGGGTTTGAATTTGACCTCAGACACTTCCTAACTGGGTGACCCTGGGCAAGTCACTTAACCCTCATTGCCTAGCCCTTACCACAATTCTGCCTTAAAAATAATTATCATTATTATTTTTAAACCCCTTACCTTCCATCTTAGAATCAATACCGTGTATTGGTTCTAAGGCAGAATTGTGGTAAGGGCTAGGCAATGGGGGTTAAGTGATTTGCCCAGGGCCACCCATCTAAGAAATGTCAGGCTAGATTTGAATCCAGGACCTTCCATCTCAAGGTCTGGCTCTTTATCTATTGAGCCACCTAGCTGCCCCATGAGTTCTTATTATTAATTTTTAAAAGGGTTGAATGGATTGAAAAGAATGAGGGGAAGGGGTAGAAAGGGCCCAGGAGGCCAATGAAATAGACTGGCTACAAATGATAACACAGGTATTTAAAAAAGGGTGATAGAAGGTAATGATTGCAACTTTGGAACATTCCTCCATTTCTCAATGGTGGATCTGGGCAGGAGACTCATCAATAGATCTTCCCTAGGGTATTGAGATAATGGCAGAAAGTGGTCATTCTATCAAATTGTTGCTAAAAAAAAAAAATCCAGAGACTCCTATACAAAGGATCTATATCTATGTTTACTAGTAACAAGGCATATTAAGTAAGACTATCATTCCTTAGTCTCCAAATGCCCCTCCCCTTTTAAGCCTCAAACTGCCTGGTGACCCTTAATGACTTTCCTTCCCTTTCCAAGTTGTCCTTGATATTCCTTTTCATTAGATTTCAAAAATCCAAAGTAGAGCAAGAGGGGGGGAAGGGAAGAGAGAAAGCAGTGCATATAACAAGTGACTGGACCTTAATTAAGCATCTATCTTAGGGATAATATACAAGCCCATAATCTCCATTGTCTCTGTCTTTGGAAAATGAAGTTGGAAATTCTGGGGGAAATTGTATAAGTCTACAGTGATGGATCCCAGTGAGAAGGAACAGTTGTCTTATGGACTGTTTTAGCTCTTCCTGGTTTTCAAGGCTTTCAGGAATTTGGTCAAACACTCCCAAGCCAAACCTTAAATCCCACCCCTCTCTAAACATGGTTCTTTCTGGTCTCTCTTGCCAAGTGGTCTGTTTTTCCAACTGACTACTAGACATCTGCTATATATCCCGTCAAACCAACCTCAAGCTCAACCGATCTTTCTCCCCTACACCTCCTTCTCCTCTCCCTAGTTAGGGGAAACGCTACATTCAATCCAGTCCCAAGTCCAGTTGACTGCCTACAGAAAATCTCTCATCTGTCTTTTCATTTCCATTCATATTACCATCACTCTTAGACCATTGTAATCATCTTCGAGGTGGTCTTCTTGCCTCTGGTCCCCTTTGTCTCTCTCTTCCAATTCATTCTTTACATAACTATTAAACTATTTTTACTAATGTAGAATAATATGGTCTTCCCAGTTCAGCAAAGCTGTTGAGGTGGAATAGGGTTTTGCCACAGAATGCTGACATGGTGTTTGGAGAGGAGAGGGGTAAAGGTATACGCTTTTCTACGGTGACTGAATAGACATCATCTGATCAACTGAATCCCATCTCTCTAACCTGAGCTGGTTTGCTTTGCTATGCAGTATACTCATCTCCATGTTGGTACCCTTTGGTTCTCATTCTTAGGGGTTTTTTTTCCTTGAGCATAAATGTTTGAACCTGCCTTGCTCCAAATTCCATGGAGGATGAGTGCTAAATATCCTAGGGAGATGGACCACCCTTTCTCTGAAGCACTATGACTCTTGGGTCTTGGTAAATTTGAGTAGATCATCCTAGATACCTAGAAATACACTCTCCTTCATCTCCTTTAGTTTACAAATTCTCTTCAAGGTTCACTTTCTATCTCACTTCTGCCTGATGGTTTTCCTGATTCTGGCTTCTAGATGTGTTTTTTCTCTGCTGCCCCCCTCTTCTCTCTGTTTCTCTCTCCCGCCTCTTCTCTTCTCCCTCCCCCCTTTCACTCTCTCCCTTTCTCTCTCTCTCTCTCCCCTGTTCCTGCTCTCTCCCTCCCTCCTCCCACTGGCTCTTGATTTCCTAGAGCTCTCCTTTTCTCCCCTGACACTACTTTCTGTTATCATATGATGTAGCCTCCTTGAGGGCAGAGACTTGTGTCATTCCTTATCTGTCATCACTACCTAACAGAGTGCTCTGAACATTTAGGGGAGAAGAGGATGTACAGAACTGTGATTTCATTAGTTTGAGGAACTCCTGGTATATATAAAAATGACTAGTGAAATTCTGCAACCTCAGCCGTAATTTACAATCATAGGCTGGGGTTCTTCATCTTTTTTGTACCTCGTACCCTTTTAAGTAGGCTGATGAAACCTTTGGAGTTCTACTCAGAATACTCAGTGTTTTTATGTGCATAAAATAAAATATGTAGGATAACAACACTATGAAATTTAAGTTATCAGAATAAAAGAAAAATTCATGGACACTCTGAAGTCTATCCACAAACCCCAGATTAAAATTGTCAGAGAGAATTTTGTATAGGTGCTAGTTACTTGACTTGCTCAAGGGTCACAAAACCAAATGACTTGAACCACAAATTCCTGATTCCAAGGCCAGCCCAATATCTATTATGCCATGCTACTACTCTGCCTTGCACATAGTTGGCATCTACCAACTAGCATTTATTAAACACCCACTATGTGCCATATACTGTGCCAGACATTGAATTCAAAAAGAAAAATGAAGGTCTTGGTCCTTAAGGAGCTCATATTCTTATAAATATTTGTTGAATAGAGTACTTTTTTTGTGTCCCCTATAAGATAACTCAATGCAAAGTAGAGATTAGGCATTTAATAAATACCTATTTATTTAAAACGCTGTCTGGAGATCCTTGGCAAGTTACTTGAACCCCACTGCCTAGTCCTTACATCTCTTCTGTTTTGGAACCAAAACAGAGTAGTTTGAAAACTTTCAGTATTTCTTACTACTTAGAAAATTAAAATCCAAACATCTTTCTTTACCCAGCATTCAAGTTCTGTATTATAACGATAACCTAGACTTCTAGGCTTCTGTCTAGCATTCCCACTCCATAAATCAAACTGCTCTACTAGTTGTCCTCTGAAACAGTTTTTTCCTGGTCTTCTGGTTTGGAATAGCCTGTATGCCTCTCTCCATCTATTCAAATCCTACCCATCTTTCAGGATTCAGCATCTTCTCCATCGTCAATGATGTCTGCCTACTCTGGTTATGACATTTACTGTACTACTCATTAGATAACTAATAATGAACTGACTGCTTTATAATATCTCATGTTATTGTTTGAGGGGATTATTTAACTTTTCATCTCAGCTAGACAGTAAGTTCCTTGAGGGTAAGGATCATGTGTCATTCTATCACCCCACAAAACAGCTACCAGAGTTCTTTGTTCAAAGCTACCCTTTGTAGGTATTGAATGTTTCCATAGCCTGGGGCAACTTTAGCAAGGATGAATGTATATAGTTGGCCCTGGATTGTTGTTAGAGCCTTGCTTGCCATCCCTTGGAGGCATTTAGTCCCATATCTCCAGTACTAAGTCCCCAATAACTAATACCTAGATCTCTACTCCTAGAGTAGGGGGATTCAAAACTATTTTCAGGCAAGCAATTTGCACCTCAGAATAAGCATGCTCAAAGCTTTCAGACAAATTCTCAGCTTCACACTTAACCACCCACAAATCCTGGATTTGTGATCCAATCTTAATTTTGGGAACACCATGCTGATTACTGAAAACCGCTCTGCTGTATGTTATTCTGGTTAAGAATATAAGGATTATCGTACCTGATCTGTGCTCTCCAACCTCACTCCTCCCGGATTCTAAGCTATCGTCATTCTATAGGGCACAGCACATTGATGGGTTAGAGACTCCCAATAGGATGAGTAGGATATGCTCAAAATCATTCCACAGAAGGTTCTGTTGAAGGATCTAGGAGTGAAGAGAAGACTACCCTAGAGACAGAACTTGATCTCGACCCTTCAATCACTGATGGCTGATCATGCAGAAGAGAGATTTGACCCCAGTGAACCAAAAGTAGGAGCAGTAGATAGAAGTTCTGATCAATATAAGGAATTATAGCAAAACAAAAAGTAAATGGGCTGCCTTGGAAGGTAATGGGTCTCCCCCGTCTGCTCTCCTCACCCATGATTCTCCTAATGGAGGTCTTTGAGTAAAGGGTAGAATGCAGGAAATGTTGACTTATTTAGGTAGAGACAAGCTAGAAAGCCTCCAAAGTCCCTTCCAACTCTATCATTATGTGATTCTGTAAATACTTGCTAACTTTCATTTGAAAGACTTAGAAAACAGTCTTCTGGGGTCTCAGCAAGAGACTGGGAACATGATATAGAGATTTGAGATACTCATTCTTCCCTGAGGTCACTGGGCAAATTCATACTCTGCAAAGAGCTATAAAATGGAGAACAGTGTGCTTGACGTGCTTCCCTGCACTCTGGGAATGGGCCATTGAGAACGATTTCAGTGCTTCTTCTGCGAAATAGAGGAGTTCTGCAAATGCTTATGAGTGAGAATGCTGACGGAGAGAGTTGTGAGATGAGTTTACATCAGTAAAGCCCATTGGAATTCTTTGGGATACAAAGATGTACATATATACTATACGTTCATCCTTTTATTTATATACACACACAAACAAGAATTCAGAGATGGAACTAAAGCCAGATTCCTCATAACCATTAAAACTTGGGGAAATTGGTGTTGGCTTTGCTAACCTTTTGCTGTCCCCCTTCCATCAGTGACACCTCCTTCAAGCTGTGCCTACATATACTTCAGAGACTGCAAACAATATGGTAGCTGACCTCTCCCAACATCTCTGGTCTGATGCCATTGATTCCTATGCATCCTCACTCTTCTGTCCCAAGTTTGGTGTATTTGCAGCTGTGACGTCCACTTGTCTGAGTAACTGCATGAGCAAAGTCAGAGATTTACTGCTAGAAGAAAACATAGCCCCCTTCAATTTCCTCAGGACTGTCATGGGTGGCCTTTATCAGAGCGGTACTACCACATGTGTAAATGGCACAGCTGCGTAAGGGAAACGGCTTGTGGAATGGCGGTAAAGGATGGTAAGGGGGAAGAGGAATAAGATATAAAAGGATATGGAGGGGGGCAGCTGGGTAGCTCAGTGGAGTGAGAGCCAGGCCTAGAGACAGGAGGTCCTAGGTTCAAACCCGGCCTCAGCCACTTCCCAGCTGTGTGACCCTGAGCAAGTCACTTGACCCCCATTGCCTACCCTTACCAATCTTCCACCAAGGAACTAATACACAGAAGTTAAGGGTTTAAAAAAAAATTTAAAAAAAAAAAAAAAGGATATGGAGGGAGAGATGGGTATAACACTGTCAAAAATGTTCCCTATTCTGTTGGCCTCAATATGTAATCATTTCCCTGGAGGAATTCCATGTGAACTGGAATGACCTCCAGGAATTGATGCAAAGTGAAAGGAGCAGAACCAGAAGAACATTGTTCACAGAGGCTGATATACTGTGGTAAAATCGAATGTAATGGACTTCTGTACTAGCAGCAATGCAATGATCCAGGACAATTCTGAGGGATTTATGAGAAAAAATGCTATCCATATCTAGAGAAAGAACTGTGGGAGTAGAAACACAGAAGAAAAACAACTGCTGATCACATGGGTTGATGGGGATATGACTGGGGATGTAGACTCTAAAAGATCACCCTAATGCAAATATTAATAATATGGAAATGGGTCTTGATCAATGACACATGTAAAACCCAGTGGAATTGCTCATTGGCTACAGGAGATGGGTGGGAAGAGGGGGAAAAAAGAACATGAATCATGTAACCATGGGCAAATACCCTTAATTAATTAATTAGAGTTTTGAAAATAAAAAATTACCTTTAAAAATATGTAATCATTTCAATTTGACAAATAATTATCAAGCACTTACTCTGTTCTAGTTCAGGTATTTGGTGCAAGCAATTTATAGAGATCAGAGTCAGTCTTGGTAGTCAATAGTGGAAGTGAGTTCAAGTGAACAGTCCAACATAGAGGGTAGAAAGGAGCAAAGAGATGCCTTAAACTATTCCACATGCTCTGCAAAATGGAGGCACCCAGCAAGAAACTGGGAAGGTAGAAAGCTATCATTGAGATGCCTTCTATTCCAGAAATTTTAGGGAATGGAAAGAGGCAATTCACTGTGAACGGTATAGACGTATGGGAGTCCTGAGTGTGAAATTCTGACAACCAAGTCCCATCCTTTCTAGAGGTGTATTTCATCAAGGAGGACACAATTAGGACACAAAAGCTTCCTTCTCTACCCCATAGGGACAGTTTTGAATCAAGCCTTACCAAAGTATAATATACTCTAGCTTCATTTGGAGTAATGGAAGCTGTGTAGAAACAAATGAAAAAAGAAATCATTTGATTCCTGATTTTTCACACTGTATGGGAGGCCTCTATGATTTTAAAATTGAGATGTTAAACATTGTGAAAATGTTAAGAACCCACTGGGGTGTGGGTTCTGGATTCCTACCTCCATTCTTTAGACGGACGGACATGGGGGGGGGGTGAAGAAGAGAGAAGCAGAGATAGATATGTATGGCTAGCTGAAGGGACACCCAAAATTATAGATTAAGTGGAGCTAAGGCACCAGAATTGGAAGCAGATAAGTCAATAGACTTGCCCCTTTCTCTATGCAGTGCCTCATTGTTCCCATTATAGGAACACAGCTGAATAGAAAGTAAATATGAAACAGAGAAAATAAATCCTCCCATGTCCTTCAGTCTCAGTTGGAAGATTCTGACAGAAATGCAAATTAGAGGAAATAAAGACACACAATCTTGAACTAGGACACTTTGGAAGGACCTCCATCTTGTCACACAGGGACTTTCCCCTCTACACTTGGCTTCTATTCAGTTCTATTCAGCTTGTGTTTATGGAACAACTAAAATGCTTACCTCACTCCCCAAAACCCTGTGATATGGGAGTACAGGCATCATGATGCTCTTTCTGAGACTGCGACTTAGAAATGAAACCAAAGCTGAGATGTATTTAAGTGGCTCATTCATAGCTCATGTCAGAAATGGGGCTCAAACTTGGATCTCCATCCTGAGTCTAGGAACTAAAGCGGGGTTCATTGTCACTTGTATACTATTTAAAAAGCAGTACTTTCTAGCCAGGTTTCTTCAGGTCCTCATAAGCTTTTGTATAAAAAATAAGCTTTTGTATAAAAAAAAATCTCATTTGAATTGAACAACTTTTATATCATTTGGTTGATATGACTATTAATTGCTTTTGTTTCTCTAAACATCATACTTTCAGATTTCAAACTGGAAGGGACCTGAACTGTACTGTCCTAAAGAAGATCAGATGTCCCCATTAAGTCTGGAACAGAATGCCCTGGGAGAAGAGAACCACCAACATGACTGACCTAAGGAATGTCAAAATGGAGGAGGTCAAAGCACCTATAATGATCAGTCATGGAACTGGGCCTGTTGAATGACTAATCCTCTTTCAGCCCGGACAAGACAAGGAGATCCAATCTTAAAAGCACAAAGACACTTCTCCAAGGTTATTCAGATAGCAAATGCAAGAGCTAGAATTTGAACTCAACTCCTAAACTCAGATCTTATACTCTCTCTACAATGCCCCAATGCCATGGATATCCAACTTTATTATCTTTTTTGCAACATGGCTGGAAGCAGTGCTAGATAGTTTATAATCAGTGCTCCAAGAAGCTTAATGCAGGAGACCTGCTTCCCTCCTGGTCCCAGGATGCCTTTACTTTCTCTGGTTTATGCTTTATTCAGGCCCTTTGATTCAGCAACATCACTCTTAGGTTTGTATCCCAGAGATCAGAAAAAAAAAAGGGGAAAGGATCTATTCGTATAAAAATATTTATAGCAGCCCTTTTTGTGGTGGCAAAGAATTTGGAAAATGAGAGGATGGTTTTAACCGTCTAACCAAACTTAGGGAATGGCTGAACAAGTTGTGGTATCTGATTATAATGGAATACTATTGTGATAAAAGAAATGACAAGCAGGATGGTTTAAGAAAAACTCAGGAAGATTTATACATGAACTGCTGCAAAGTGAATTAAGCAGAACCAGAACATTGTACACAATGATAGCAGCAGTATTGTAAGGATGATCGATCAACTGAAAGACCTAGCTATTTTCAGCAATACAATAATCCAAGCAATTCTGAAAGACTTATAATGAAAAATGCTATCCAACCCAAGAGAGAATTGAATTGAAAGCAGATCAAAGTATACTCTTTTCCACTTTATTTTCTTTCTGTTTTTTTTATGTCTTCCACAACATGACCAACATGGAAATATGTTTTTACATGATCACACATTTATAATCTATACCAAATTCCTTACAGTCTAAGGGAAGGAAAGAATTTTGAACTCAAAACTTTAGAAAACTAATGTTAAAAATTGTTTTTACATGTAATTGGGAAAAAATGAAAATTTGAAAGATAAATTTAAAAAGTAAAAAAAAAAATACTTGCACTACCCAATGCTGTTATATGAAGAGTTTTGCAGACCTTAAAGGGCTATAGAAATATGAGTCATAATAATAACACTCCTTTGAAATCTGTGTATATGGGCAAAGGGGAAGATGCAAAATAAGAAGTAGCATTTATATAAGGTGGTAAAAATATGTTAAAAGTACCATTACAAGAAAGTTTTCCTGAAAGTCAGAAAAGCTCTAAAGCCAGGGACTCTCACTTCAGGTTGGATGTTAGGATGAAATAAAATATTTGTGAGTTTCTGAACAAAAGAGGAGATTCACTGTGCCCCAACACAACAAGGAAATACAGCAAAGATATAGCAGCTCTTAGCTTTTCTGGATTTGTCTCCATCTGGAAACTCATCTGGTCAGACAGTCATCAAGGTTTAGCAATCCAGGTGGTCTTGGGCACTCACCAAGTCTGAGAAGCTAAGACAACATGAGCTTAGATTATGATGCTACATCAGAGAAGTAGGGACCAATCATGTAGGGGAAGGAAGCTGTGTTAAGGTCAGGAAACCTGGCCCTATCACATTGGACCTCAGAGAAGTGATAGAACAATAGCTTCTTAGAGCTGGAAGCGACCTTGGGCATCATCTAACCAGTTCTTTCATTTTGCATATAGAGAAACTGAGGCTGAAAATGTTGAGGAGCCTGGCCTGAGGCCATATTGGAATTAACACAGTGAAGAAAGTCAGGAAGGGCTGAGCATAAATGCATCACTTGTTACACTTATTATCTGTGTGACTCTGGGCAAGACACCTTCCTTTCCTTCACAAATCCAATGTTCTTTCCACTATGCCTCACTACAGAAATAATACCACTCATTTGGAAGTAGGCCCAGAAAGTTACCCAACTGTGCATATTGACTCACCTATATGATCTCAAAGAAATTTTGTTGTTGTTTTTTTTAGAAATTTAACAGAATTTATTACCAAGTATAGCAGCCCCTCCCTGCACCATAGAAAGTTTTACCTGAACAAAAAAAACATATATAGAGATTATATCTTTTCTGTTTCTATTTTTCATTTCTTTCTCTGAAGGTGGACATTCCCAAGCTAGTCTACAAATATTAATTATGTAGCTGTATATAATGTTCTCTTGATTCTACTCATTTTACTTTTCATTGCTACATGTAAATCTTTCCAAGTTTTAAAAACTAACCTGCTTATTGTTTCTTTTTCTAAATGTTTTTTTTTCTGGGTTATGCATGTATTATCACACAAAACATATTTCTAAATAGTTCATTTTTGAATGTGAATAATCTTATAAAACCAAAACAAACAAGTGAAAAATTGCATGCTTTCATCTACATTCTGACTCCAACAGTTCTTTTCAGTCTTTGTCATATATCCCTCAGAATTGTCTGGGTGCACTGTATTTGCTGATAGTGTGGCTCATAGTTTCTTACAGTACAGTAATAATCCATCACAACCCCCAAAGAAATTAAAGGAAGAGGAAAAGTATTTAGATGTACAAAAAGATTTATAGGACCCTTTTCATGGAAAACAAATATTGAAACTAAGAGACTTTCCTATTGGGGAATGACTAAACAAACTGTGATATATGAGTGTAAAAGAATAATATTGTGTCATAATAAATGACGAAATGGACAATTTCAGAGGAAACCAGAAAGAGACTTCCATGAACTGATGATATAGACCAAAGTGAGTAGAAATAGAACAATTTATACAATAACAGTATAGGGAAAAACAACTTTGAAAAACTTCATAATTTTGATCAACAAAATGATAAAACACAAATATAAAAGAATGAAGGTGCCATTTGCCACTGGACAGAGAAGCGATAACTTGAAAGATACAGATATAGAATATATTGATAGATAGGGAGAGAGAGAGAGAGAGAGAGACAGAGAGAGAGAGAGAGATTTTAGACATGGCTAATGTGGGATTTGCTTTGCTGAACTATGTAGCTGTGACATTCCATATCCATCCTCAGGCATCTTCACTTAGTGTCTCCTCATGTCTAGAAATCTCTCCTTCCTCATCTCTGTCTCTTGCCTTTGAACTCTAGTTTTGGTCAAGACCCAGCTAAAGTCCTACCTGTACAAAAAGCCTTTTCTGATGTGCCCTACTGTCTTAACCTCTATTAAGTACTTCCAATTTCTCTTGTACATATCTTGTTTGCATGTCATTTCTTTTATTAGACTGTGAGCTTCTTGAGGGCAAGGACTGTCTTTTAACAGAGTGCCTAGTACATAGTAGGTACTTAATGACAGAGTTATATTTGTTTTTAAAATTTGCTCAGTGAGGTCCTAAATTCAAATCTGGCCTCAGACACTTCCTAGCTGTGTGATCCTTGGCAAGTCGCTTAATCCCCATTGCCTAGCTCTTATGGTATGCTCTTCTGCCTTGGAACCAATGGACAATATTGATTCTAAGACAGAAGGTAAGGGTTTAAAAAAAGAATTGCTCAGTGAGGGAATAGTGAAAGTGACAGATTAATTTTTAAAATGCTTGTTAATTGAAAAAATAAACTATTTTACAAAGTTAAAAAAAAAGATATTGCTCATACCATCTTACTGAGCTTTGGACCAAGGATTCCTTTTTTTGTTGTTGTTGTTGTTGCTACAATGGAATAAATATTGGCTCTAAAATATAGGATCTTGGTTCAAATCTGGCCTACTATTTGTAACTCTGGAGAAGTCATTGAACTTCTTTGGGGCTCATTTGTCATATATAAAATAAGAGGGTTGGACCAGATGAGGTCCCTTCTGGCTTTAGATCTACTGTATTTTGCTCACCTAGTTCTTCTCTTAGATGAATCATGATTTCAATAAAATTGAGACTATGATAACATTTTTCAAAATGTCCCCCCCAGCCATGAGGCTGATTTGAAGTTGTCCTTTTGACCTTTCTTCGGATCAGAATTGACTCCAGATTCAGCCTTGAAGAGGTTTCCTTGAGTCCCTTAAAGGTCAGAACAAGGGAACCAATGGAGTAAGTCAAGCAACAGACTAGTTCTGAGTAGTGCCTCACTAAGAAAGCTCCCATAATGTTATTACACTGTGCTACCTTTACTTTGAAATCTATTAAATCTTCCATATTACTCAATGCATGGGCATGACTCTTGGGATAGTTCCAAGTGGAGCAACTCTGAAATCATGCAATAGCAAGCACTACTCTAAATCTAAGTCACCATCTACCCCCGTTAGGTTTCCCTGGATCTCAAAAAGTCAGAACTAGGTTCAGTTAATTAGGGATCTAAACCTTGGAATTCCCTATTACTCCTTTTGCACACAGCAATTCTGACTCAAGATAGGAGTGCTATTGTTGCTCAGATTGTACAAAATAAGTAAAGACTTAGAGGAGACTTCTCCCTCCAGCTTATATCCAGTGGCTGGGAAAAAACAGAGGCACTAGCAATTGGGAATCTAGAATCCAGCAAGGATTTTCCCAAATAATTTTCCCAATGGTTTCCCAAATGAACATTTGTTAATTATTATAGCATTTTCTTACTATAACAGAGCCAACCTCTTAACCAGATCTTTAAGTAGGAGAACAGTATACTTTCTTACTTCTTTATTTATAAAATCACAATTTATTTTTTGAATCCTTACTGTCTTAGGATCATTTCTAAGACAGAAGAGCAGCAAGAGTAAGGCAATGGAGTTTAAGTGACTTGCCTAGGGACACACAGCTAAGAAGTTTGTGAGGTCACATTTGAATCCAGGCCTCTGATCTCCAGGCTTGGCATTCCAGGCTAGGCACTATAGTCCCTAGCTATGCCTAACAGTAGACTTTCTTTTGAAATATATCCAATATCAGGAAATGATTTTAATATATACCAATCATATTTACTTATTTAATGCTAACTTTTGCTCATTATCTCCAATTGTCATAAAGTTGTTCTAGCATATGCTTAACTTATAGCTACAAAATCCAAATTAGTTGCCATTTGTTCAATGTAGCTTTGGAAAATGGAGCGCCTGGGTTAGAAGACCAATTTTGCCATTTACTATCTGGAACAAATCTTGGGCAAAACACTTAACCTGTCTGAGTCTTTGACTCCAAAATGAAGGATCTGTACTAAGATGACTGCTGAGTTCTTATATAGCTCTGGCCCTACTATGCAATTAAAAATTATTTGGGGGGGGGGCAGCTGGGTAGCTCAGTGGATTGAGAGCCAGACTTAGAGACGGGAGGTCCTAGGTCCAAATCTGGCCTCAGACACTTCCCAGCTGTGTGACCCTGGACAAGTCACTTAATCCCCATTACCTACCCTCATCACTCTTCTGCCTTGGAACCAATACACAGTATTGATTCTAAGATAGAAGGTAAGGGTTTTTTAAATATTTTTTAAAAAATTATTTCTTGAGCATCTATTTGAGCAACTAACCTATATGCTATAATTGAAAAGACATTAGACTTCCAAGTCAGATCTGGGTTCTTGTCCCATTTTTGATACTTATTAGCCCTTGTATTCTCAGTCCTTAGCACATATAGTAAGTGATTAATAAACATTTGTTAATTGATATAACCTTTCTTAACTACAGTAAGATCTGTAAAACAGGAATGTCAGAAATCTCTTTTGCCTCTATCATCTAGTGATTGTGAATATCAAATGGGATCATATTTTTGAAAGGTCTTCACACAGTACATTATTGAGCCCTTAATAAATATTTGTTGAGGAATTGAAAATGCTTTCAAAACTTCAAAACAAGAGCCATTCCCCAGTTGATAAAAGGTCAAAGGATATGAACAGGCAGTTTTCAGAAGTAGAAATCAAAGCTAACAATACTCATATAAAAAAATGTTCTAAATCGCTACTGATCAGGGAAAGGCAAATTAAAATAACTGAGGTACCATTTCACATCTATCAGGTTGGCTAACATAACAGAAAAGAAAAATAACAAAAGCTAAAGGAGATTAAAAAAAACTGGGATATTAATCCTCTGTTGGTGGTAATCTGCAACTAGTCCAACCATTCTGAAAAACATTTTGGATTTACAAACAAAAAGCTATAAAACTGTGCATATCCTTTGACCCAGCAATACCACTACTGGGTCTATATCCTACAGAGATTTTTTAAAGGTAAGGGGACCTATTCGTATAAAAATATTGATAGCAGTTCTTTTTGTGGTGGCAAAGATTTGAAAATCAAGGGGATGCCCATCAATTGAGGAATGGCTAAATAAGTTCTGACATATGATTGTGATGGAATACTATTGTACTCTAAGAAATAAACTGGATGATTTCAGAAAAACCTGGGAAGACTTATATGAACTGTTACAAAGTGAAATGAGCAGAACCAAGAGAATATCATACAATATCACACATAGTAACAGCAATATTCTTAGGAAGATCAACTGTGATAGAAAGGGTTAGCCAATTCTGGTCAAGACAAGAAACAAGATTACAAAGGATTCATGAGAGAGAACTGATGAAGTCTGAAATGCATATTAAAGCATACTTATTTTAAACTTTTTATTATTTTATTGTTTTCTTTTGCAACATGGCTAATATGGAAATGTTTGGCTTGATCTCACATGTATAATCAAAATCAAAAAGAGGGGAGAGGAAGGTCGGAAAAATTTGGAACTTGAAATTTTAAAAAATGATTGTTAATTTTTTTACATGTAATTGGGAAATATTTAATGACATAAATAAAAATTTTTTAATATGGTACTTGTCCTCAAAGAGCTTACAATCGAATTCAGAGACAAGATTTTCATATCTGAAACCACAAAAGTATGTATCATGTTCTGGAATGTATTAAGAATTTGAAGACAAGAAAGGTCAATGCTGGGTGGAGTAAGACTCAATAGTGGGTTAAGAGGGCTGTGAACAGATGGGGGAGATCTGTGCCCTAAATAGGAATATTAACACACCTGAGACAATTTTCTGTCTCAGGAACCATATGGAAACAGGCTCCAAATTATGAAAAGCAATAGTGATACAACTTAAAGTAACTAATATTTCACCTCATACCACATTAGTTGGCAAAGGCTGACAAATGATGGAGACAGTGTTTGGAGGGGTTGGGACAAAGCTACTCTGACTCACTGTTGCTGGAACTGAGAAGTGGCCCAATCTTTCTGGATATCAAATTGGAATTATGCAAGAAACGTGTCCTAAATGGCCCAGGGATCCTACTAGTGGTCATAAAGCCCAAGGAAGTAAAAACACACAAACAAAAAAGGTACAGGATGGACCAGTTGTGTTAGCAAGGAACCAAAAACAAAGGGCCTGCTACTTGGGGAATAGATGAAAAAATTATGTAAGTATAGTGGACACTGTTGTATAGTAAGAAATGACAAATGTGAAGAGTTCAGGGAAACGTAAGGAAGTCATGAATTATCAGAACTGATTCAGAGGAAAATAGGTAGAAACGAATATAAAATATAGTCACTACAATGACATAAATTAATTAAAGATCATGAAAAAGAAGTTGAATTGAGTAACTGAAAAACCAGTGATGTCCTAGAAGACAATATGAAACATACCTCTGCATCAAAGAAGCCCCAAAGAACTGGGAACAACCAATACAGAACCATGTATACATTGTCAGATAATAGTCACTGTATCAATACTTTATGTTTAATTGTTTTGCTTTCTTACAAGGGAATGTTCAATAAGGTTAGGCTGAAATGACCATAAGATAAAGAAAAAAGGCATCAATTAAACTTACAAATTTTGTTGTTGGAATGGATGAAAGAACATCAGAATAGAGGACAGACTCACTCTGGGTTCATTTGTGCTGGGGAGAAGAAGATTCCCATCCCCTAGAATTCAGCTCAAAGATCCTATGGAGACTGAAGGACAAACAAGGTAGGCTCCAGAAGAGCAGTGCCACATAAGTGGTACCTTGAGGTGAATTGTGGGGAAAAAGGATAGTGATTGCCAAGGGGAGGTAGCATTCATCCTCAACCAGAAGGAAGCATCTTGATCCCCCAATGTTTTCGCTCTAGGGCCAAGTTCCCATTGTCTTGTGCACTGGAAGTTGAAGATGAGGTAAGGATTTAGATAAGTGGAAGGACAGTATTTCAGATAGGAAGAATAGCCATGAAGAAATGGGAAAGAATTAGTATGCCTGGTAGAATGGTGATCACACAATCCTTCTTGATGGAACTCTCACTCTCTCTCTCTCTCTCTCTCTCTCCCTCCTTCTCCTCCCCCCCTCAACACTACTGTTTTTCAGTTGATAATGCTTTAGATGACAAAGAATCATAGAATATCAAAATCTCCAAAGAATCAAAATTATACTCTAGGCAACCTTATGGATGACCATGGGAAAAACTCCCTCAAGATGAAATTTGGATAAACTGCCCTCTACTACATTTGTTACTTCCATTCCCTTATCTCTCAAGTCACTTTTCATCCCTTCTTTTTCTTAAAAACTCTTAATTTGTCTTAGAATTAATACTATTTATTGGTTCCAAGGTAGAAGAGTAGTAGGGACTAGGCAGTTGGGGTTAAGTGACTGGCCCAGGGTCATCAAGAAATGTCCAAGCCCATATTTGAATCCAAGACCTCCTGTCTCCAGGCCTGGCTGTCTATCCACTAAGCCACCTAACTGCCCCCTTCAGGTCCTCTTAATTTCTATTTTTATCCTACCACTTGATTAAAACTCTTCCAAGATCACCAATGATTTCTTTTTTTTTTTTTTAAGATTTTTTAAGACATTTTGTTTTATAGCAACCAATATCCCTCCATATTCCTCTTCTCATTATCCCATTTGAAAGAATCATTTTTTAATGATTTTTTAAAGAGGAAAGGTTGGCTGTTTTTTTTTTTAAACTGATCTACACATCAAAAAATTCTGATAGCATATGCAATATTTCATACCTGTGGACCTCCCAGCCCTTCAAGGAAATTGAGGGATAGAGATGGTGGCAGACACAATCTTCTCATATTTCTTCTTTAGGGCCAACTTTGTTCTTTGTAAGATTTTTATTGTGCTTGTTCTTTCTTTCATTATTGTCGTCATTATATAAGTTGTTTTCCTGGCTTTGCTTACTTCACTTTGCATCAGTTTCTTTGAATCTTCACATGCTTCTCTGCATTCACTGAATTATTTCTTATAGCCTAGTAATATCCCATTCCATTCATGTACCATATTTTTTTGAGATTTCTAAACTGTTAAATTCAGTGGCCTTTTCTTGGTCCTCTTCCTTTTTAATCCTTCTGTATCATTTGACACCATTAAGCACCCCCTCCTCATGAAATCTCTCCACTCTTGGTTTCTATGACACCACGGTTCTTCCACCTGTATGACAGATTATTATCAATTCCCTTTTCTTGTTCATTATTTTCCTATTCATCAAGTGTTCCATTGCAACAAAATTCTGCTCTAGGCAGAATTTTCTCTTTGCATTCTTTCCTAGGTAATCTTACTAGTTCCCATGGGTTCAATTATGACTTTTATTCAGTTGACTCATAGATATGTATATATGCATTTCTATACACACATGTATATGTATAGACATATATGTATGCATGTATTCGTCTATAATTTATCTTCTGAATCAATCTCATATTGCCAATTGTCCCCTGGACATTTCCCTGGCACTTCAAATTCCTTATGTCCCAAAAGGAAATTATATCCATTCACCCACTCACCCTTTCTCTAAACTTCCCCATTTCTGTTCAAGGGTACCACTGTCCCCTATCACATATGTCTGCAGCTTTGCTCTCCTTCTGCCATTGTATCCAATTGACTGCTAAGTCCAATTGAGTAATCTTCACTTCTTATGTGTCTGTGCCCTTCTTTTCATTCATGACACTTCTCCAGTTCTGGGCTCTAATCACCTCTTTTCAAGACTATTACAATAATCTCTGAGTCTCTCATTTATTCTCTGCAATATTAAAGTTAAATTCATAAAACACAGATATGACCATGTCACCCCTTCCTACTTCAAAATATTCAGTTGCTCCCTACTTCCAATAGGATAAAATACCAACCTTCCTTGGCTTCCACAGTTAGGCTTCTAGATACCTTTCTGATAATTTCCTATTAATTCCTATCATATACCTTCAATTTCAGTTGCGCTGAATCATTTGTTGTTCCCCACATATGACATTTTAGCTCAGTAACTATGTCTTAATGCAAGGGATTTCCCATTTTTAGAATAATCTTCCTTTTTTTTTAGAATTTCCAGTTTCCTCTGAAACCCAGCACAGTTGCTCTTCCTATACTTTTCTGGATCTTTCTTGATTCCCTGTCCCCCACCCCCTCCAGAATTTTTTCCATCTAGAATAGGGAATTCTTTATTTTATGTGTTATACATGTATTATCACACAAAACATATTTCCATATTATTCATTTTTGTAAGAATAATCATAAAACCAAAACCCCAAATCATATACCCAAATAAACAAATGATAAATCCTGTTTTCATCTGCATTTCTACTCCAACAGTTCTTTCTCTGGGGGCAGGTAGCATTCTTTTTCTTAAATTCCTCAGTATTGTTCTTGATCTTTGTGTTGCTGTTAGTAGCATTTGATTGGCCCACAATATTGCAGTTACTTGTACAATGATCTCCTGGTTCTGCTTATTTCACTGTATCAGTTCATGGAGGTTTTTCCAGCTCTTTCTGAAATCATCCTGTTCATCATACCTTACAGCACAATAGTATTCCATCACTATCACATACCACAATTTGTTTGCTATTCCCCAATTGAGGGGCATCCCATTAGTTTCCAATTCTTTGCCACCACAAAAAGAACAGCTATGTTTTCTACAAACAGATCCTTCCCCATTTTTAAAAAAATCTCTTTGGGATACAGACCAAGTAATAGTAATACTGGATCAAAAGGTAATACACAGGATAGGAAATTCTTAACCTTTTTTGTATCATGAATCCCTCTGGCAATATGGAAGCCTATGAACCCTTTCTCAGAATAATGTTTTTAAACACATAATAAAATATGTATGCCTAAAGGGGCAGGTAGGTGGCTCAGTGGATAAAACACTGAAGGAAGGTCCTGGTTTCAAATCTGGCAGTTACTTGTACAATGATCTCCTGGTTCAGACACTGGATCAGACACTTTCTAGCTATGTAATTCTGGATAAGTCCCTTAACCCCAATTCCCTAGCCCTTACTGATCTGCCCTGGAACCAAAGTGGAAGGTAAGGGTTAAAAAAAATACATATGCTTATAAAAGAAACCAATTATTTTGAAAAAAGTCATCAAAATATTTATTTTTTTAAAGTTCATGAAACCTAGGTTATAAATCCCCATTAGAGGGACAGCTAAGTGGTTCAGTAGATAGAGAACCTAGGCCTGGAGACAGGATATCCTGAGTTCAAATCTACCTTCAGCCACTTCCTAACTTGGTGACCCTAAGCAAGTTACTTAACCCCAGTTGCCCTGTCCTTATTGATCTTCTGCTTAAGAACCAATTTAATATTGAAAGTAAAGGTTAAAGAAAAAAAAATCTTCATAAGAAACACAGCCTTCTATTTTCCTACTTGCATACATGTTATATCTCCTCATTGAATATAAACTTTAGAACACATATTTCTTCTTATTTGTATCTCCCAGTTCTTAGCATGGCATCTTCCACTGGGCAGATTCTTAACAGTCATTCAATTGAACTGAACTGAGGGAGTCAGGGCATCAATAAGAAAACAGAATCATTGAAATATTTCAATGACATTAAATAAAACTTCCCCAAGACCACAGTGAAATTTGTCTCCCATTATCACAATATAAATTGTAAGATGAACTTTGATTTAAGCCTGACTTTTAATTTCTCAGTTTTGCACATTCTGCTAATGGAGAGAATTTTCCAGAGCTTCCTCTATCATTAGGATCAGGCCAAATCTGAGATTCTTTTCAAAATTGAGAACAAACTAACTTTTAGATGATATACGATGGCTGTTGATTTCTTACTTGGCCCACTAACAAATATTAAATGCAAGCTGTGTACTGGATACTGTGGGGAAATTCAAAGGTAGCAAGATATATGGTTTTTGTCATTCAGGAGCCCAAAATTCAGTGGGAAAGGCAGGGGAAAAAAACCAAAACAGAAGTGACAATGACATCATAGAAGCAACTACACATACAGACGAGTGCCAAAACCAAAATTACAAAACAGAAGCCCTAGGGATGAAAAGGATGAGGTACCCAAGACTAACCAAATAGAATCCAACAAAGTTATCAATGAAATCAACCACCAAGTTGCCTTCTAAGCATGTACAGAGTGACCTACTTCTTGATGGAGCATTCCTGTTTCTATTTCTAGTTTATGGCTACTAGACAGAGTATAGGTACCTTCCACTTGACAGCTTCTGAAGATGTGTGCCAGAAACTTCCCAAAGAAGAGTTGTCTAAATCCAGATGCAAGCCTTGATGAAAAACATCTACAAAATGGCACATTATTTTTCTCCTGTAAATGGGATGGATGCTTCAACCCATTTTATGGTAGAGGTAATGTCACCTTGAATATCCTGTGGATTTCTTTGATAGGAATCACTTGAGGCAGTCTTTCTTTGAGTTTCTTAGCCATCAGATTTAATTAAAAGGATATCCTATTTTTTAAGGAAAGAGGCTGAGTTCTCAATTGTTGGCTTGATTTCTGAGTCCCTGAGGGATTAACTGGGAGAAGCTCTGGTTTAAAAAAAAAAAAAAAAAAAAACCATCATGATTTTAAGAGACCCTTGAGGGTCATTCCCACATTGAGGGAGGGGACAAAAACGTTAATGGTATGATTAGAAGAAATCTGCAAGGGAAAGCTAAAATTTAAAGGCCAACTAGTCTGCCCCTCCCCCCCCTTCATATTACAGGTAAGAAAAACTGGTGTGGCCAGCAACTTTGCAACTGAAAACGTACTAGACTAGAGTCTAGGTACTAGTCATGTCTCTTCCACTTATTAGGGGTCTCTTCATGCATCACCTTCCTCATCTGTAGGATGGAAATAACTTCCCTACAAGCCTTTTGCTAGGAGCATTAATGAGCGAGTGTATGTGGAAATGATTTTAAATGAATCATCTCTTGTTGTGAATGATTATACATATATAATCTATATCAAATCGCTTGCCTTCTCAAGGATGGGGGAGAAGGAAGAAAGGAGAATTTTGGAATTCAAATTTGTTTTAAAATGTTAAAAATTTTTGCTTACATTTAATTGAGAAAAAAAAATTTAATCATTTCTGGGGCAATTAGGTAGCACAGTGAATATAGAACACCAATCCTGGAGCTGGGAGGAGATCCTGGGTTAAAATCTGGCCACAAGATACATTCTAGCTGTGTGTCCCTTGGCAAATCACTCAATCCCAATTACTTAGCCCTTACCATTCTTTTGTCTTGGAATTTATACTAAGACAGAAGGTAATGGTTTAACAAAAATGATCATCACATCGAATTTACTTGTTCAAGCTATATGGTGGCAGAGGTAGGACTAGAATTCAGGTCTTCGAGCATGAAATTGAGTGTCCTTGCTAGTATGTCTTTGCTCTAACAATTGTGATTCTCTTAGATGATTCTCTGAACCAATGATTCCACAATAAGAGAATCCACTGTGTTTCTTACCCTGATGCTCAGAAATTAACATGTCTTCCCAGCTGATGACCTTAATTCTTGTACTCACACAAAGAAAGAAAGATTTTCTTTGTTTTGGGGGAAAAAGAAAAAAAATAGTGAAGTGAAAACTTTGCTGGTCCCCTTTACGTAGAGGTAGCCAAGTGGCAAAGTGAATAAAATGCTGGACCTGGGGTCAGGAAGACTTCAGTTCAAATCCTGCCTCAAAAATTTATTAGTTGTATTGCTCTGTCATTTCAGTTGTGTCCAACTCTTTGTGATCCCATTAGGAGTTTTCTTGGCAGAGATACTTGGGTGGTTTGCCATTTCCTTCTCCAGCTCCTTTTACAGATGCTGAAACAGGGTTAAGTGACTTGCCTAGGGTCATTTGAGGCCAGATTTGAACTCCAGTTTTCCTGACCACAAGTTCAGCATTCTATCCACATTGCTGCCCCTTATTAGATATGTGCCCTGGGGCAAGTCACTTAATTCCTGTCTGCTTCAGTATTTTTAACTGTAAAATGAGGATAATAATTGTACTTACCCTCCTGTGGCTATGGCCAAGATCACACAAGTTATTTGTAAAACACTTAACAACGTGCCTAGCACACAGTGAGCACTTAATAAATGCTTTTCTTCTTTTTAAGTCACCAAAGAAAGATGTTTGCTGCCCCTAAGACACATACAATGTCTTGAATCATTATGGCTCTCAGAATAGGTCTCCTTGACATCAGTGAAAATGCATAAATTATTGGGTCCTATGTGACTAAGATTATATTCTTTAATCGTTTTCTGAGGTTACTACCATTCATCCTTCTTACTACCTATGTGGAGTGTTGGCAAGTCACCTAATTTCTCTGGCTCCATTTCCTCAGCTGTAAAATGAAGGGGTTGTACTACAGGTCCCCTAAAATCCTTTCCAGCTCGATCTGTGATTCTAGGAGAAGTTGCAAAAGAAAATAAGCAGAAAAAATAGATCATGTTCCATGATAATAATGTATAAAATCTTTCCTAGCTCTAAATCTATGATGTTGTAATATTATAAAGGCTACAAGGAGACCATATTCTAAGGAATTATAATGGCCAATCTTAATCCTGGAGAAAAGAAAAATGATGAAATACAGTTCCCCCACTGTCCCCTCATCCAAGACAGAAGAATGGCAATGAGGGTTAAGAGGCTAGCCCAGAATCACACAGCTAGGAAGTATCTGAGGCCAGATTTGAACACAGGACCTCCCATCTCCAGGCATGGCTCTCTATTCATTGAGCCACCCAGCTGCCCCCCTGAAACACACTCTTTCTTGGAAGAGAGTTGGGGGGCTAATGTTGAGGAATGTTGCATACATAGTCACAGGATCACAGAAGATCACAGATTGAGAACTGAAAGAGATATTACAGGTCATGTATAGTCTAATCCCTTCCATTTGCAAATGGGGAAACTGAGGTCTGTAGAGGTTCTATGACTTGTTCAAGGTTACAAGTAGAAAATGTCTGGGATTCAAACCTAGAATCTAAAATCTAGCCCACTTTCCCAGTTGTGTTATCAGACTAGGTTGCTATGTCATTTGATTTTGATTAACTGTTTTTCTCTTTTTTGAGGGAAACTTAGAAGAAGGAAACAAAGAGTGGGAAGAAGATTTAGGGTTAGGGCTTTGGGGGATATATCCATCAATAAAATTTATTTGAAAAAGTTAGAATACACCATTAGCTAAAATTACAATTTAATTTCTGCACACCTGCATTGGGATCTACAACTGTAAAAAGATTATTTGTTGACAGTTTAATCCTGAGAAACTCCTGAGTTCCTGAGGGTGATTCCAAAGTTACAGTCTTTGAATCTGAAGCTCTGGTGATGCATTATCATCACATATTCATGAAATTATAGGAAGTAAACACCCTAGGGGAAAAACCAAACATAATAAAAGCCCAAGTCTCATAGCATGGTTATTTTATGGCACACTGTGAATTGATTTAACCAAATACTATCATTTTCACCCTCTCCCTGTTTGTCCTACACTTCCTCACTGCCCAATCCTTACTGATTACTGAAAGTAGGGAGAGAGACTCAAGCAGCTTTGTCTCTTTGCAGAGCATTTCATCCGCCGTTTTACATCTGTCAGGTATTCAAAAAGACAGTGATGACTTCTGTGATCAGTGCTATACTTGCTCCATCTGACAATGGGTTCAGACCTGAAATATAGGCTTTGTGAGAGTTGAAGGATAGAGATCAGTGAACTAGAAAAAATGCTCTTGCAAGGTCAGGTCCCAGCTTCTGTCATCTAAAACAAATGCCATTCCCCTCTCCAAATACTCCAATGTCAACAGGGCGGCAATCAGTCTGGGTGGGGTGGAAAAATGGGGTTTCCCTCTAAATACCTTTTAAATAAGGCACTGCTAAAAGAGAGGGTGGATCCTAAGTGGATGTGCAACTCGTATTGCTAGCTGAGAGGCAGAACTGAGTCTATGATTGCTGGCCACCAGATAAGTAACAATGAAAAGAAATGATGTGAGGTGATTTAAGAAAAACCTGGGAAGATATGCATCTTTTTGATGCAGAGTGAAGTAAGCAGAACCAGGAGAAAAAAATGTATTTTATGTAGGATGTCCCAAAATTAAAGTTGAACTAAGACATTTTGGAATTCTCTGTATAAACAACATAAAAAAACAAACACCTTTGAAAAAACTTAAGAACTCTGATCAATACAATGACTAACCATGATTCAAGAAGACTGATGATGAAGCATGCTACCCATTTTCTGACAGAGAGGCAAAGGACTAAATATGCGGAAGGAGAAATAGATTTATGGACATTGTCAGTATGGGAATGATTTGTATGATTACATATATTTGTTTCAGGATTTTGGTTTTCCCTACCCTTAGGGTGAGGAAAAGTTGTGAGGGAAAGGAAATAATGGTTATTAATGGGAAAAAAATGTAATCAAAACAAAAAAGTAAAACTAAAATGTTCCGTTGATGATGAGTTGATTAAGCCTTTCCTTTGTTGCCAATGAAGAAGCCAAAACAATGTTTTAGGGGCCCCGTGGGTTTACCTGAAGTCAATGAAGCAAAATCTACTCAAGAACAAACCATTTAGGGGGGAGCTACACAACTCAGTGGACCGAGAAACAGGATGAGAGGAGAAATCGGAGTTGCTAGGTTTGAATCTGGCCTCAGACACTTCCTAGCTCCATGACCCTAGGCCCATCACTTATCCCCTGTTGCCTAGCCCTTTCTGCTTTTCTGCCTTGGAACCAACGTATAGTATTGATTCCAAAATAGAGGCAAGGGTTTAAAAATAGAATAAACCACTTAACCTGATGCTATTTCTATGTCCACGGTTCTTCTCCATTGCTCTTTGGATTATATTTATTTTTAATTCTTCAGAAACCATTGTATTTCATGTCTCAAAGACATATAGCAATATTGGAAGATTGTTAGTATTAAAAGGATGGGTCTTTCTTTTTTTTTTTATGGGAAGTCATTAAAGGAGCTTTATAATTCTCTCATGGCAATCTAGCACCTATACTCTAATTCAACTTTGGGCTAAAAAGGTTATTCCATCTCTATTGTCTGGTCCATATTTGTAATATATGTGTATATATACATATGTACATATATATGTATTGTGTTAGAGAGAGAAAAAGAGAGGCAAATTCTAGTAGTGGTCCATCCATGTTATAATCTGAGCAATAATATAGATGGTATCAAGGAATTATTTAGTAATAAGAAGAGATGTGCTGATTATATCTTGATGGCAAGGGATGACAGATAAACATCCAGAGTATCTCACTAGTACCCTCAAATGTCAGGAGAAATTGAGGAAGGCTTCTAGAACATTGGATGAATTTATCAAGAACTTGTCATAGATTAATATTGCATGAGCAGGTATTGATGAGATCATATATCCATGTGTGGGAGTGGGAAAGTGTGTGTGTGTATGTGTGTGCGCTTGTGCACACTCGCGTGCGCGTTTGTATAAACTATTAAAGCTTAAAACTGCACAAATGCTCTTGGGACTCTCTGCATATATGTCTGGGTAAATATATATGTATATTGTTATGATTAAAAATGATAAAGACATATATTATAAGATAAATTAATATTTTAATAGCCATGGCCTTGTTGGTGAAATATCTATGACCGCGCTTGACTACCTTTAAATTTACCGCTGGTGCCCATCCTCTTTCTCTCGTACACCAGCCAGCTAACCAGGAAACCCAAGAGAGCTTCTCTAGGCCCTTCTCCGAATTTAAACTGCCCCATACGTGGGGACGCCTTAAACTGGAAACCGGAAACCCAATGGAATCACGGGAAATGTCTCAAAGTCCCCATGTGTCCATAGGAAATTTGTAACATACTTTTAAATGGCATCTCTCCAATTCCAAACATACATTATATAAACACATGTATACATGCACAAAGGGAGTAACCGGTTCATAAAAGTAAGCCTTAGCCAATGATACAAGTTATTTCATTAATTCAACTCTTTAAAGAGGATTGGTGGAATGCTACTGTGCTGTAAAAAATGTGAGCAGGTTGATTTTAGAAAAATATGGAAAGACTTGCATGAAATGAGGAGTGAAAAGAGAACAAAGAGAATGTTGCATACAGTAATAGTAATACTGTTAGAAGAGGAATTGTGGGGGGCAGCTGGGTAGCTCAGTGGAATGAGAGTCAGGCCTAGAGACGGGAGGTCCTAGGTTCAAATCCCGCCTCAGATACTTCCCAGCTGTGTGACCCTGGGCAAGTCACTTGACCGCCATTGCCCACTCTTCCACCTATAAGCCAATACACAGAAGTTAAGGGTTTAAAAAAAAAAAAAAGAATGAAGAAGAGGAATTGTGAGTAACTATGCTATTCTGAGTAACACCAACATTCAAATAATAAGGAAAATGTTATCTACCACCAAAGGACGGATAATATGGAGTTGTGTATTGTATTGTTTTACACACACACACACACACACACACACACACCCTACATCTTTATCAAATTAGGAGTGAGAAAGACTACTCAAAACTCAAAATGTAACAGAAAAATAAACCATTTTTCAAAATAAAAGGGATTGGAGGCAGCTGGGTGGCTCAGTGGATTGAGAGTCAGGCCTAGAAACAGGAGGTCAGGGGTTCAAATGTGACCTCAGACACTTCCTAGCTGTGTGACCTATTAATATGAAAAATGATAAAGGCTGGTATAATAATATAAATTAGTAATTTAATTAAAGCCATGCTGATAGATAAGTTATTAGACCACGCGCTTGTAAGCATTCAAAACTGCCGCCTCCATTACTGTCTCCAGTCTGCTGCCCAAGAGAGCCTACTGGCAAAGAGGCCACTCCCTCCTAACCCAAGAGATTTAAGCTCTTCCCTGGGTCAAGACGTAGGCCTTCCCAAGCCCAAAAACCCGGAAACGGAAACCAGTTGGACCATGTTGGATCACGGGAAATGTAGTTTTGATACATTTCCCATGTCCATAGAAATATATACACTTTTAGATGGCATTTTCCAAATTTCACTTTTACAGACCCTAGGCAAGTCACTTAACCCCCATTGCCTATCTCTTACTGCTCTTCTGTTTTGGAACCAATACACAGTATTAATTCTAAGGCAGAAGGCAAGAATCCTAAAATAAATAAATAAATAAATGCAATAAAGAGGATTAGACAGACTTCCAAGGAGATTGAATAAACATTCTTCCTCTTTTGCCTCTGAGCCTTGCCATAGACCTCAGTTTGGTTAGTTGGAAGGATTAGAAATAGGTAGGAACAAAAGTTTCAGATGGGTTTTTCAGCCAGGACCAGAAAGAAGATGGGGACTGAGTCACCACTAGTACCAGGAAAGTGAGTAGAAGCTCCCTGGAATCTTCTCCCCAAGTACCAAAAGAATGGGCTTTGATCCTAGTCTTGTCTCCTTGTCTTATTTTGAGCCCGATGAAAATTCTCCAGGTGCATATGCCCTGTTTTCCCAACTAGACTGCAAGGTACTTGACAACAGGGGTTCCATTATATACTTCAATTCCCAAAATGCCTAGAAGAATGTTGTATGCAAATAATACAGTCATTAAATATTTTAAGTAAATAAATAATATTTAATAACTCACTTTCCTCTGAAAGGCTGAAGAAATAACCATTTATACTTTAAAATGAAAGAGAACTTCAGTGCTCTGGCACCTCTCATACTTTTCCAGAGAACATTTGGCCTCTGAAGTAATTTACAAAAAAACAAGGGAAGTAATAGAAGTGGCCTGCTACTCCTGGAAATTGCCCGGTGGCTTAGAATCATGGGAAAACATCCTGACAGTCAACAATTCAATCAAGGAAAAAAACCCAAACAAACAAAGCCTAACCAACAAATCAACATTATAGGCAATTAAGTGTCTACTATGTGCCCAAGCTCAGTATGTGTTAGATAGTCATAATCATGGTACCCTGAAAGTGGAGAAGCCTACTTCAAGCCATTAGGTTTTCTCAGAAATTCAACTAACCCGAGGTTAATGGGATGATGAGAGTGAGGTAGGGATGCTCTTTCTTTCTCTTATTAGTTATTCCTAGCAGTGGGGGAAACCAGTATTAAGGAGGGAATAGAACCCCCACAAATTTGGGGCAGAGTAACTGAGCACCTAACCCACGAATGCCAGCTCCCTTTCTCAGGGCCTTCCTCTACCTCTGTATACTAGATGGACCACTTGCGATTGGGAAGGGCTGCCTATCCAGCACATATTCTGGGAACCTTTGCCTCATGGAATACCCAGGATCAGTAGCTATGATAGAGCATCAACCTGCTACCCTATCCTCTCATCCCTTAACCTCCAACTGAATTTGCCAAGGGGGTCCCAAAATTGCTAGTTACAATTTCGTGCCTCTGCTTCCTACCTAGATCAAATGTTTCATTTCTCCTGCTCCTGCTCTGGTTTTGTACAAGTCAGGAATCTGAGCCTTGGCTCTACCAGCAACATACTATTTGACCTTTATTGAGTCACTTAAATTCTATGGGCTTTAGTTGTCTCTCCCAAGATCCCTTCCCACTCTAAATCCTATGACTCTAAGTGACTTAACTTCAATGAGCTTCAAATTCCTCATCTATAAAATAAAGTTTAAATCAAATGACAACTCTAAAGTCTACCCCATCTCTAACATTGTAATTTGTATTTCATATATTTTTGTGTCCCTATTATGGATTACACTAAATTTCAAACTAGACCAAGTTGCTTCAAAACTTCCCTCTGTTGAAAGAGTTCTCAAGCTTTTCCTAGACTCATATAGCATTTTATTCTCACCTTTCTGACGTATTTTATGACTTATTTTATATTAAAGTTATTGGTACCTTATTCAGATGGTAATTTTCATGAGAACAGGGAGTCTCATCTAAACTCTGCAGTTCTTCCAGTAACCAGAACAACATTCTGCACATAGTAGGTGCTTAATAGACACTGGTGAATGGAATATGCAACCTTTCCTTTTCCTGCTAATTGGCAGAAAAATCGATGAGAGATCATAGTTCTTCTAATTGGATTTGGCTCCATAGTAGACCTGATCCTTATGCTTTGTACCAAGTCAGTTCTCCTCTCTCACTACAGCTATTTATACAATTCTTGCATGAAGCATGTCAGAGGAATAAGAGCAATAACTTTGTGTGCAACAAGGGCACTTAAGTAATTTTTCTCTTAGCCAGCCCTGTTTGTTCTGAACTACTGAGAATAATACTCCTTCGAGGTGCCATGGGCCCTCTATCCAGAGATGTACAGGTGATAGATTGGAAGGTAGGGATGGGTTATATTTTCTCCTTTTTCTCCCACCTCCATGTATTATTGTGTGCTTAGGTAAAAAGCAGGTAAGATCAGCAGAGTGCATTCCCTTTGCTCATCTATAAGATTTTCACTCTCTAGCTAATGACTTTTTTCTTGTCTCTCCCCTCCTGCCATTTTTCTTCTCCCCTTCCCTTCAGTTTTAGTAAGGACAGTGTTTTAGTGCCTTAGATGGTGTTTAATTGGGCACCAATGAATCCATATAGTTTTAAAGAATCCCTCCCTGGCTTAGAAAATGGCCTTCCTCCAGTGAGCTAGTCCTGCTGTCCTCCCTCCCTAGCTTGGTAACTGATGGGTTGCCTGGCAGGTAGAGAATGTTGTCCATTCACAGCTAATGATCGCCTCAGGCACTAACTGATGGAAGATCCAGGAAGTCTGCAGAGCTGTAGTGTGAAGCCCAGGATAATTGTATGGACCAGTTAAAGAGAGGGAGCTTGGAAGGGATGTGTGGGATATGTATACACACACATATGTATATATATTGTATATGTATATGTATTTGCAATTCTGTTTCTTCTCCTTTTCTCTCCCTCTCTATTTGTCTGCTTTCTCCTCCACTGTTTCTAACATTTAATGCTCATGAGTTTGGAATGGGAAAGAGCTTTTGATTCATTTGTTTTAGTAAATGTAAAATGTTTATTCATAGATCAGATTTAGAGCTGGAAGGGAGCTTAGACATCATCTAGTCCAGCCCTCTCATTTTCTGGATGAAGAAAAACCCTCGGGGCCAAAGGGGTCATGTGACTTGCTTAGGGTCACAGAGTTAGTAAAAGTATCAGAGCCAACATATGAACCCTAGCTTCTCTGCCTCCAAATCTATCATCACTTTTTCTACTATACCACATATGTTTTGTTTTGACACAACAGACACTTCTCAACAAATATACAAACCAGAAAAAATAAAGACGCCCCCCCCCCAAATTAAGCAAAACCAGTTCAGGTGGGATTTTCAAGCAACCTATTTGCAACAATTGAGTGTTAAACTAAACACCAAAAGGAAAATGGAGAGTCAGTTTTCAAGAAACATATAATTACCATGTTCTTCCCATTCCCTGGGACCCTTTGTCTGATTGAGGACAAGTCAGTGGAATAATAATAAACAAATAAAATAAAAGATGATATCAGAGAGAAATCTTAACAGAAAGAGTTGTTTGGGAAAACAAAGGCCAAAGTTCGGACCTCCAGTGCTATAATAAATATTATCTCCTTTGTTTCCTTGTTTTTAGAAAACAGCACTACCCTTTCCCTTCCTACTCCTTCAACATCCAAGTTTGTACCTGTTCCCATCAGAAGGCAAAGAGAGTGTGAGCTAGCTAGCTTAGGATTGGGGGAGGGTAGTCATAAGAAAGCTCAAGACCTTGGATAAATTCAGGCCAAGAGAAATTACAATCTTTTCCTTAATACTGGTACCTTTACTTGTGACCTGATTTCCAATAACCAGCTCCCTCCATCCCCTATTCCTGACTCAGAATATTCCCTCCTATCCCCTCGGAGAAAGTAAAATAAGACATTAGACTTCCAATAATCTCATATTGTGATAATCAATCAAAACCCAGAAGAGAAGGCCAATTTATAGAAATTGTATCTGCCTCACTGGGTGGCTAAGGAGCTAAAAAGAGCACTGCTGCTCTGCTTTGATGTGTGAAGTTGTCGAAAAATGACAAAAGCAAAAAAATATTGTCTATACACATGGGATCTTTTCAAAGGGAGAGGCTGCAGTAGGAGAGTACTCTGTTGTTACAGTTCAGGGTAAAAAAGAAATACAGAAACAAGCACATGTTGAGGCCACATCAAAGCTATTTTTATTATTTTTTGGCTATTTTCAGTTGGAATCTCCGTCGTTTTTTGTTTGATTTGTCCCCGGTGAAGTTTATTTACAGAATTGTCCTTTAATGGGCAGTCTACTTTGTTCTTCAAAGTTGGCTCTCAGGACTTCTCTATCTCCTTTCCTTTTCCCCCAAGACTTCTATCTGGGCTCTCACCTTTGTCTATTTACCTCTTCCCCAACCCACTCCTATCCCACAAAGTCCTTAAGCGAAATAGATTGAGTCTTTATTAACCCCTTGCTTGCCAGAGCTTTTTCTTTGTACCTTACTAATTGTATCCTTTTGATCATACCCAAGTTCTCAGGTTGAAGGAAGGGGAAAGGACCTCTTGACCACTTTGGCTGGCTTTCCACATGAGCCTGAAAATGTCTACAAATTTGAAACAGCTGCCTGGCTTGCTTTGGTCTGATTGCTAAAATATGCCGACTTCTCTTCCTCCTCCCCCCTCCCTCTTTTAATCTGTTTCATATTCACAAATTAAGCATTTAGTCTAGGTAATAAATCAGGAGCAGTTTACAAGGCTTACAAGAGACAAACAAGCGGAAAAGGGCAAAACACAATCCCCAGAAAGGAGAATAAGTGTAGAGGGGAGGACGAGTTTGGAACTCCCCTGGGATTCTAACAAGAAGAGCAAACCCAGAGCCTCCTGACAGGCTGCCAAGACACACACACACTTTCTCCTGTCCCCGTGCCACCATGTGCTTCAGGTCCTAAAGGAAATCCTGAGCAACCAGCCAGGCCTAGTAGGGTCAGGGCTTCAAACTCATTAACCACCAAAGCCCTCAGGCTTAAACCCAAAGAGTCCAGGCCCAGCTGAGCCCCACCCTAGCCACCTCCAGCTCCACCCCTTCTTCCACCCAAAACACCACCAGATCAGCACCACCCTCCTTCCGCAGGGGGATTCAGCTGCTTTGGCAAAAGCTACGAACTCCCCAGGCACACTCCATATAACCCAGACAAAAGTAACCATCCCCCCCTACCAGGAACAAAAATCAGTTCTCTTCCACTCCCCCCCCCACCCCAAACCTTCACACCCTACACCGCCCTGCCCCCACCCAAAAGTCCCAAGCACACCAATGGTGTCGGTAAACCAAACCTCACTTCAATCTTGGGCCCTCAATTACTTTCATCTGCTCTCCCTCACAACTATGTTTCTTGAATAAGCTTTTAGGGATCCCCCCCAAAACTTCCTCCGCGAGCCAACATTCCACAGACCGACATTCCTCAGTTAAGGCCAAGGGAAGAAATTCGTCCCATTAGGCCTAGAACTTCGAGATCGCTTTTAGAGGGGGAACTCAGCCCAGGCCTAAATGGCGTGAATGGTTCCCTGTTACAGACAGGGAAGTCCCCCAACCTGCAGAATAAGGTCACAGAATGACTAATTTCATATTTTCTAAAACAAGCCACCCCTTAGAAGACCTTCAGGGAGAAGGGAACGGAAGCTGAGCCCCCAATTTCTCCTTTTCTCTCTTCGTCCTAAGCTCAGGGGCCTTTTACCACTCTGGTAACAGTACAGCTGCGACCAAGTTCCCCAAGAGACTGACAGAGGCGGGAGGAAGAGTCGGAGAAAGGGTGCCGCGGCCTCATACAGCCTAGTCCTAAGCTCTGAGGCTGCCAGGGCCAGTTTGGGGTCCAGCGTCCCTTTCGGACTCGACCTTGTCCCGGACTCGACCCCGGCTCCTCAAGTTTCCTATCGATTGGCATTCTGTGTCTACTCAGCACAGCCTCTGCCTTGGGGCAGCCGAAGGG
>NC_058132.1:399659115-399677692 GCF_016433145.1 Gracilinanus agilis
GGGGGGGGGGGAAGGCGAGAAAGAAGAAGGAACGGCAGCGCCGCCGAGGCGACTCGGAACAAACTGGAAAGGAAGGGAGACGTGGGTTTCGGAGAGAGGAACGGGAATAGGATAGAAATTCAAAATTATTGAATCATGGTTACTCTCCTCCCTCCCTTTCCTAGGACTTGTTTATCTCTCAGTAATTCTGTGGGAAAACAGAAGTGCTAAAATAAATCTGCGTATCTCCTGATCTAGATGGAAAATATGGAGGGGGGGCGGGAGAAGGGGGACAGATAGGAAGATAAGTGTCAGAAGCTTTGCTTCCTCTCCTTGGCCTGATGCCCGAACAACACGTACTAATTGTGGTTGAGGCCGCAGAGGCTGGTGCGGAATGGAGTGTAAGTGACCTAGAAGGGAAGTATGGGATGAATTGGAGAGCGCTGCTTCGCCCCCTAAGCCTAACTCTTTGGGTAGGGGGTGGAGGTCCGGGACTCTGGTTGGAGGGTGTTCTACATTCAGGGAGACCGAGAAAGGAGATAAGAGACCCTGGTTGGAAGAAGCGAGCTAGCGAGCGCGAATCCTTTGCGCACTGTCTGAAGGAGCTGCAGCCGCTAGAAGTCGTCCATCAGCAACCAGTCCAACCTGCCAGTGATAATGTGCGATCAACACCAAATCACCCCCGCCAGGCACGATCCATCATCCCTGCAAAGCAACGGGTACGCGCAGGGATGTGTCTATGCCTGGGGTGGGGTGAGGGGGATTGAAGCAAGAGGAGAGTTGGGGAGAGAGAAGAGGCAGTGGCTGCAGTCGCTCACACGCACACGGTACACCGGAATTCCAATTGCAACATCGCTTCTTCCCTTCTCCCAAACGGCCTACCAGCCGGGCTCCTAAGTACTTTCAAAGTTGTTCAACAGAGGAGGGAGAGGCCGGTACCGGCCTGAGTGCTAGCCAAGAACCGGATTTCTAGCCTTGTAGCCCGAAGTCCTCCACTCTGCTTTCCTCCCGATCGTGAATCCAATCTTTCCTTATCTCCGGAAAGGAGACGAAAGCACCTACTTCGTCCTCTCTGCTTTGCTCGTCCGCCCGGCTCCCTCTCCTTGGAGAAAGCCTGGCTGGCGGAAAATTAATATTTAATATCGTGAAATTGATTAAAGGGCTGCGAGACAGCGGCGACTACAGGGTTGTGTGAGGGGGGCGGGGGCGTGGAGGGGGAGGTTAGAGCCTGGGAGTATAATTAAAGATCTGAGAACCACGATGTTCCCCCTTCCCCGTCCCTGCCCCACTAAAGCTTTGTGAAGCAAGGGGGGTCTGAACTGCTAGCAGCCAAGGACCGGTGAGGGTGGGCAGGGTGAAGACCAGTAAAAAGCTGTTTCTGGCTGGCTCTGACTCTCTACAATCCGTGATGCAGCCCTCTGGGTGGGAAGATTATAGGCACCCTCCACCTCATTTTGTAGATCTGGATCCCTGCTATCTCCCCGAACAGTCTGAGGAAGAAAGGGACGCTGCTCTTTCCTGGCTCAGTTGTGTATGGGGTGCTTGGGAAAGGAATCAGAGCCCGTGGAGCTTGGGTGGGCGGAGGGCGGAGAGGAACAAGGCCGAGTAGGGGGTGCAGCGAGGCAAACAGAAGGGAGGGAGGGATCATGGGAGTGGGAGGCCTGCTGCTGGACCCCAGCGCACCTGGGGCTAAGCCCGGCGCCCGAGAGCCGCCGCAGCTGCCTGCCCCTTATCGTGGCTTCATCTCTGCAGCGGCAGCAGGAGGGGGAGGAGGAAAAAAGGAGTTGGGGGGGGGTTGGAAAACGCACACAGCATGCTCTCAGCTGCTCACTCGCGCTCTAAAAACCCTCCTGCCTCAGCCCCAGATACGAATGTTTCGTCCTCCTCCCTCCATTCCCTTCCCTCCCACTCCTGGTCCCTGTCCTACGCTTTGATGAATTCCCTGCCAAACGCCGCTTCTAGTTCCCCGCCCCCTTGTAGCTAAGCGAGAAAGCTGCGTTATTTCCTCCTCACGGAGCTAGGGCTGCAGTAGAAACAACGCGGACTCCCTCGGGCTTCCAGGCCCTGGGTAGTGCGATTATTGCTGCCCTCTTCTTCCGATAGGGTTTTCAATGAACCTCCTAGGGGGGCAATGGGAGGTTTGAATCTATCTCGTAGGAACCTAAGGCGCCCAGGCCAGGAGCCGCCTAGGGAAATCCTCGGCCACTTCAAAGCTCCAGAACCCAGATCCTCCTCTTGAAGCCGCGCCCAGGGGCAGCTCTGGCCTCCCGGGCTGCTTGACTGGTTCTGTTGCACTCCAGATGGGGCCGGGTTGGTTCCGGGCCGTGAGTGTCTCAGGAGAGCTGTCACGTAACCAGCCTTGACGCCTATCGATAAGGTTACAGTCACAGTGCATCTTCTGGAAGGAGGGGGGAGGAGTGCGAGTTCGTTCGTGTGCGGGTGTGTGTGTGTTGGACTGAAATGGAATTCCAACAACTCTTGTTCACCCTGCTTTAAAATTTTTGGAAAACAAAAGGCAGAGTTACTGGTCCTGAAGGAGCCACCATTTAGAAAACATATGGGAATCAGGGCGAATTTACAATATGAGAAAGGGGTGGATACCCATGCTTGTTTTGAAAATAATGGGTTAGGCTGAAGCCAAGAACAAGTTTTGGTCAACAGTTATTTTTTGCCAGTGAGGCAGTTTTTTAATACATATCAAAAACGAGGATACAAAGGGAAGAAAATACAGACACACACACCTCTAAGTGCTTAGCAGCAGCAGCACTATTCACCCTAATAACCTCCACGGGCCAGAAGATCATGACAGACTCCTAATACACAGCTCCCTGGGAAGGTCAGGACCAAAAAGGATTAGGAGCAGACTTGGGTTTATTGCTGTACTTGAACAAAGCACTTTCAGGTTATCTAAAATGGGGCAAGAGAGAGATAATTAAAAGATGCTAAAGAAGGAAGGAAAGTCTGGTCCAAGTGCTGGGTGGGAGTCACCACAGGAATAAGGCATAAGCAAATAGGAAGACCTTTTATTCAGAATGATTTCTTCCCCTCTGCCCCAAATAAAAAATTTTTAAATGTACAACAAGAATTTGTTTCCAGCTCTCCAGTAAGAATCCAGTTAGTTTTCTCCAGAATACTCTCTCCAGTGCAGGGAGCTCAAGAAACATAATGGTGCGTAATGGAAACATTTTGAATACTTTTTTTTTCCTTTTCACTATGAATCTTACCTACAGTGGGTACCATTCTCCCTGAGGGCTAATTCTGACATCTATACCTGTTATGGGGAGCATGACTATAAAAACACCAGAAGACCACTC
The DNA here is from genome assembly GCF_016433145.1 of Gracilinanus agilis. Taxonomy (NCBI): domain Eukaryota; kingdom Metazoa; phylum Chordata; class Mammalia; order Didelphimorphia; family Didelphidae; genus Gracilinanus; species Gracilinanus agilis. The sequence goes on from NC_058132.1 coordinate 399,662,409, forward strand.
AGGATGAACAGTATTCATCAATGCCATATCTGGTTAATTGGGTCCTAGGAGAAAGCTTACACATGGAGCATACAGATGTCTACTCCAAGTGTTCAAAGGGTGGATTGGATAACCACTTGTCAGGAACATAGTAGAGGTGAGTCCTGCATGAGGTAGGAAGTTGAACCAGATGTCTTCTAGATTCCCTCAATCGATAAGATTATGTGATTCCCTCAAATAAAAATAATAGATGTCTCCACTGGGTATGTCAATTGTAAAGATTACAGTATTAGAACAGAAAAGTGAGGTAAACCAGACTCACAGTATAATGTAGTGTTGGAGTAGAGGCACTATGAAAGTGTGGGTCTGCCCCCTAAGTAGATGTTGAGATTCTCCGGAACCTCTGATCTTTAGTTCTCCTCTGTGTCATTCAAATAACTGAGGTTTCTTTAGAGCAAGTACTCATCCTAGTTAGTCTAGAGTATCTCCATATATCTATATCTATATCTATATATATCTACATCTATATCTATATCTATATCTATCTATCTATCTATATATATATACATATATATATATAATGAGGGAAGGTAGCCTCCCACCTAGAGATATGCAAGAGATTATTGAAAGGACTAATAACCAAACTTGAGTTTAAGTGAAAAATGGTAAGTCTAGATATACAAATGAATGCTGCCTGAATAGCTATAGAAGCAAGATTAAGGGAAAAGGTAGGTTATGTTGTGTCTGGAATGCAGGTAGTACTGGGGACTTAGACAAACTTATCAAGTTCTATTAAAATGTCTCTGCTACAGCCATCTTGGCCCTGGGGACATGCTTTTGTTCCATTTCACAGAAAGCTACACGGAAAGAATTACTGTGTTGCCCCCAGCGGTGGGACCACAGAAAAGCAGTTAGTCAATACCATGGTATAGTCAGGTAGTTGGGTTCTGACTATACAAAAGGCCTTGCAGAGCATGTACAAGGATTTCTGTGGATTCCCAGCCCTTTGTAGATTTAGGTAGTAGATCTCATTGTATGAAAGAAAGTGTTGGTGGTCAAAGGAGAGAAGTAATTACATAGAATTAAAATCTGTCTAGTTAGCAACAGTAGTAAATTATTTCTAAATGCAAGTGGGAATACTTAAAAATAAACAAATAAATAAAACTCCATTTTCTTCCCAGATTTTTATACTTGGATTTGGAGTCAGGAAAATGTGGGTTCAGATTTTGCATTGGATACTATCAGTGTGACAGGGCAAATCTGTGCTTTAGTTTCCTTATATACAAAGTAGGGATAATAAAAACTCTATCTTAGAGTTGTAAAATTTAACTGAAAAAATGTATTACAAGCACTTTTCAAATACTAAATCAATAAGTTAAAAGGTAGTTTTCACTATTATTTTTTCCATGACTAAAAAAGGAAAAAAAGACATACCACAACTCCCCTCCCCAACCATCATAGCCCAAACTCTCAAGGTAGCACTATAATAGCATCTTTTTATAACTCATCCAAGATCCTGATTGGCTGGAAGTATATCTCATCCACCTATGGAACCAGCTTATCAACCCTGCTTTCTAATACAGAAAATGATTCAAATGTATTTATGACTCTCTAAATAGAAAAGATTCAACTTAAAACATAACCATATAGGCTTTTTCTTGCACAAGGATAATTTTTGATTACTTGTTCCAATAGAGAATAAAGTACTCCTCTGGGAACAAAAGTAGTGGTGGAGTCAATCATTAGTCTGTTTCAGGGAACAACAGATACCCTGTGTTTCTTCTGATAAGTTACCATTTAGGAGGCATCCTAAAAATTTATTGAAGGCTAGTAAATGATTTTGAATCAAATTTTGGATCATTTTTTTCAGCTTCTGACATTCACTAGGTAATGTAGGTAGTTTTCAAGCTGAACAAAGTAGATATCAACAGTGTATATCCACATTCATAAAAAGAAAAAGATATTAAATAGAATACTATATTTGCCATGATGGTGAACCTATGGCACATGTGCCAAAGAGGGCACACAGAGTACTCTCTGTAGGCATATGAGCACACCATTGCTGACCACAGTTCATTAATAGAAAGGCAGAGGGACTCAAGCAGAGCTGTTCTCCAGCCCTTCTCCACCATGCCTAATGACATTCCTCACTTTATCTAGCCCTCTGCCCAACAGCCCAGTGGAAACACTTCCTCCCTCCCCTGTGTGGGGCAAGGTGGGGCAGGGTGCATATGGCACTCAATCTAGTGAGGCAAGATATGGCATGTGGTCTTTGGGGGTAGGGGTGGGGCATGACATGCAGTCTCTAAAGAGTTTGCCATCACTGCTATATAGCTTAAGGAACTAAAATAGATTTAAAAGAATAGTACTCAAAGAACTATTCAATATTGTGAAGAGAATTTTTTAAACATTGTTCCATAGTACACTACATCTCAAGTCATATAATTGGACGGAAGTTACAGAAAACAAGATCTTACTGAACTGATTGTTTTTTTTGTTTTTGTTTTTGTTTTTTTAAGCTCATTCACCTTGGTAGGGCAAAATGTTTCCCTAACAGGCTCACCTCCACCCAGATGTGTCCCATGTATCTGCAGAATCATATGAGATTCCTTGAAAGATATTTAATACCAGTCTTCTGCTGCTGCTGAAATATGAGTTTGAAGAATGGAATAACATGGTATCCTAAGAATTAAAGTTGCAAGTCACCCAAAGGGCAAGGAAAAGATGTATGGTAGGAGTAAGTGGATTGTAACATATTACCAATGAAGAACTGTATAAGGTTAGCTTTGTAAAACATGTCAAAAAAAAATGTATGCCAGGGGCAACTAGATAGCACAGTGGATAGAGAGTCAGGCCTGGAGTCAGGAGGACCTGGGTTCAAATCTGGCCTCAAACACTCCCCAACTCTGTGTTCCTGGGCAAGTCGTAACCCCAGTTGCTTAGCCCTTGCTGCTCTTCTGTTTTAGAACTGATATAAGACAGAAGGTAAGGGTTTAAAAAAAAAAAGTATGACTAGAAGAAAAGGCCTTTTTTAGATAGCCCTTGTTTGTTACTTGCATTCATGCAATATTATAGAAGGTCTCTAGAATGTTGAGTGGACACCGTGGGAAGGATTTCAGGATTCCTATAGTCTAGAACTGTATACAATGAGAAAGCTTGGAGAAATTTCAGTCTGTACTTTTGGAGGACGTGCCCAAATAGATGAGATTACAGATGTATGGAAAGAGTAAGAGTCTATAAATAGAGCCTTCTTAGGAAAATTCACAGAAAGTGCACCCTCCAGCCTTAACTAAATAACATCTTTAGATAACTACCCCCCCCTCCCTTTTTACTATATTCCCTTCAATACATGCCAACTTAAATTTCACTAGTTTTAAAGTAGAAAAAATATACATGCATATGTTCATATGCACAATATATATAAACACATACATATGAACCTGAATGAATTTATCTAGTGGTAGCTAGAGAAGATTTGAGTTCATATTCAGATTTAGACATATACTAGCTGTGTGATCCTAAGTAAGTCACTTAACCTATCTATTTCAGTTTCCTCAACTGTAAAATAGGGATAATAACAGCACCTACCTCAAAAGATTGTTCTCAGGATCAAATGTGATACTATTTATAAAGTGCTCAGCATGATGCCTGACAAGTATTAGGTGGTTAATAAATGCTTGTTCCCTCCCTCTTCCTTATTTATGGCTTCAGTCTAAGGATAAATTGAATGGCTTGAATTTCTACTAGTTAAGAATAGAGATTTTTATGAATAGAATGGGAAAATATCTTTCCTGATATATTGTGATAATAGACAATCCTTTAATGGGTAAACATAATTTAAGTGGTTCCCTACTTGTGGTGATTTTAGAGTTACTAGGCAGGTTCTAAATTGTTTTCTCCCACTGTCCAGGGGCTCAAACCTGAAATCCTAGCATTAGGGAGTCATTCCTTGGCATTATGTATTGTCCTCTCCCAGTAGTCCTCTTTTAAAATGCAAATATCCCACTTCATAAAGACCAGACCAGAGGCAAAAAGTACACAGAGAAACAACCCAAGCCCAATTCAACCAGAGAGTTTCCTTTACCCTTCTAACTAGTAAAGAGGCCTATATTCCCCAAGAGACTAAAGGGTATGGGGGGGGGGGTGCGGAACTCCAATAGGATTGGATCTAGGATGCTGCAGTGAATTATGGTCCCCTTCCTGCCTCAGGTTATTTTTCATATTCCATCTGGTTAGTTGCTGATAAATCCAGAGTCTATCTTTACTTTCTGCAGCTGAGATTACAAACCACCAGGGAGAATTCTTTAGTCCTATTCCACTTTCCTTCCGTGTTATAAAAGGATCCTGCACTTTGCTCACTGATCTTCTTGCAACATAGGATTACTTTCCTGACCAGGAGGGATAACACAACCTGAATACATTTAACTTAAAGGATCCAGTAGTTTAACAGCATTAGACTCCTGGGGTTGGAAGGAAGGAAGGTTAAGGGTTGGGGATACCCATAATAGATTTTTTTTCCCACCTCAAAGTTTTGCCTAGATCAAATCTTGAGTTGGATTGCTTATTTACCTTAGCCTAACTTCCACGAATTTCTCAATTTATCTCCAGCAAGCCTTTACCTAGTTTTTGAGTTGTGGGTGAATTTTGGGGAAGGCTGGGAAAACCATCCACTTTACTATAGTTATATCCTGGAAGGCAAAGAGGTAGCCTGGCCACATTCCAACTCCTGGTTTACAGAACAAATTCCTACAAAACTTTGGTCCTAGGGATAATTTGAGAGATTATTTCTTAGGATGGACTGAATGTAATCCACTAGGGTCCCACTAAATTTGACGTATGTTTGTATCTAAGATCTAGAACCTCCATATGTCTTAGAAACAAAGCAAACATATCTTCTTGACCCAAGGTATGTGGAATAAGCAAGAGTTCAGTGGTGCAGTGGGCAGTGGGCAATCAGGAAGATGAGTCTTCTTGAGTTCAAATCCAGCCTCAGATATTTATTTACTAGCAGCATGACCCTTGGCAAGACCCTATTTCCTCAGTTCCTCCTCTGTAAAATAAGCCAGAAAAGGAAATATCAAACCACCCCAGTATCTCTACCAAGAAAACCCCAAGTGGGATCACAAAGTCGACACAACGACAACCTGTAATGAGAGTGTATATCATTTGGTTCAGAACTGATTCCCTGAGGATGAAGGAGAACTAAACAGACTTCTGAAGACAGCAAAAAATTCACTAGTCTTGGATTCCTGATGCTACTTCCAGTAAAATGTCAGCAGCTTGAGGGCAGGACCCTTTTTTTTTTTTTTTTTAAATCCTTGTACTTCGGTGTATTTTCTCATAGGTGGAAGAGTGGTAAGGGTGGGCAATGGGGGTCAAGTGACTTGCCCAGGGTCACACAGCTGGAAGTGGCTGAGGCCGGGTTTGAACAGGACCCTTTTTCATGTTTTATCTTTGTACCTCTAGTACCCTGGAGGTTCACATGTGCCTTCCACATAGTAGCTGCTTAACATGCTTCTTGAACTGAATTGAATTGAACCTGCTAAGTGCATACGAATTCTATTTCCTTGGATAACTCAGTCTGAGTCTTTTTCCTCAATTGTAAAATGGGAATGATATTTGCATTACCTACCTCCGAGAATTGTGAGGATCTTGCTTTGTAAACTCTATGCTTTGAACACTGTAAAATGTAAAATGTTTGGATAAAGTTCAAGGCCTGGAGTCAGGAAGAACTGAGTTCAAATCTGCCTTTAGAAGTCCACTAGTTTTGTGGTCTTGGGCAGGTCACATGTGTACATAACTTTTATCTGCTTCAGACTCCTCAACTATAAAATTGAAGATAATAATAGCACCTATCTCCCAGAGTTGTTGTAAGGATAAAATTATGTATTTGTAAAATGCTTTACAAACCCAAATATATTAACATAAGAGAGGCAATTCAAAGTTCACCAGGAAGGTATCCATCATCATGGAATCTGCCTACCTTAGGGCTTAGAATTTTGCAAATCTTTATGGCCATAGCCTTTAATGGCCATCAAATCTTTTAGAAGAAAAAAAGTGGAAGTGTCCAGTTATTCCCACATGCTTTTGAGCTTTCAAGAGGCAAAATCACATTTAAGTAAGGGGATTATAATCAGGGATACCAAGGAAATACTTTCAAACTCAAAGCAAAACAAATCATTGGCCCCACCCCCCAATCCCCATAATGCTTTTCTCTTTGTCTCTTTGTAGAGTAAGAATTAAATAAAGGGTCAAAGAATAGATCAAAGGCAGAAGCAAATATAATCAGGTTGCTTGTGAAGTCCTAGAAGTCAAATTGTCCACTCAGAGCTTAAACATGAGAAAAGAGCCAGAAGCCATAGTAAAAATTAAATGTGGCTAATTTTTAAGGTACAATGTAATACCCATGAAAGAAGATAATGCCAGACATTCGGATATTCAGGACAAGTGTCCACTTAACCTGAAAGCCTTCTTATATAGAAAGTAATAAAATCTGACTCAATCACATTAGTTCCTAGACATGGGACAAGGGGGCAGGATACCTGGGGTGCTAGTGTATAATTAAAAAAAAACAGAAAAGTTTTTGTTGATGCCTTTTGCTTTTTGTTGTATGTCTTACTCTTTGTGATCCATTTGGGGATTTCTTGGCAAAGATACTGGAGTGGTTTTGCTATTTCCTTCTCCAGCTCATTTTACAGCTGAAGAAACCAAGGCAAACAGGGTTAAGTAATTGGCCTAGGATTCATACAGCTATTAAGTGTCTGCAGCTAGATTTGAACTCAGAAAGAGGAGACTTCTTGACTCCAGGCCCAGCACTTTATCCACTATGCCTAGATTTTGCTTTTTCTACTACTGTAATTTCCTCTTAACATACCTTCCTCAAACTTAACTCTCCCATGCAACAAATGGAAGGGGTTAGCTACTACTTCTGACAGTATATGCCGCATTTCACATCTGTTATTTCCCTTCTCCAAGGATGAGTGTTTTATCACACATAGGATTTATACTGATCATTAAACTTAATTAATCAATCACAGATCAACTCTTTAAAAAAAAGTTATAGAAAGAAACTCTGATATGGCCTGGGGTGATGTGAAAATGGGGGTTTACAGGAAAGGTTCATTGTGTTCTCAGATGAGAATTCTCAAAATGCTATCTGGGCCTCAGCTTCTTCATTTGTAAAATTAGGGGGCTGAATTAGACAATAGAGAAGACATGTTGGTTTATAACACATAGGAGATTTGGTGTGACAGAAAACATGTGCTGCTTTGGAACCTCTGTCTGGAAATATACTGAAGAACTTTGACCTGTTATTCCAGGGCCATTACCATAGTCAAGAAAGAAGCATTATAAATAAATTTACATGAATAATCCTTACCTTTCCCTTTTAGGGATGAAAGGTTTAATATCTCTCAGTCTCTACACCCACTATACTCTACTTGTCATGTCTTTCTCCCACATCTAAAGGTAATAGTGATGATAATAACTGCTACGTATATAGCATTTCATAGTTACAAAGTGATTTACATACATTATCTCACTTTTCTCTGATAACAATCCTGTGCAAGGATCCTTGATCAAGTAGAAAATCTTACATTATCATTTCCATTTTTTTTATAAGAGGAAACAGACTTGGAGAGTTTAAGTGAAAAGCTGGAAAAAGATCTAATTGATTCTCTAAACGTAGGTTTTCTGTCCCCAAGTCACAGAATCATAGAACCTAGCATTAATAATGACCTCAGAGCTCCTGTCGGCCAACCCACTTACTTTATGAGGAAATAATAGAGAAAATAGTCAACTTAGATCAGATGGACGGAAAGGGTTGTTTTGGTTTGGAAAGTCACAGAGATGGTAAATGGAGCCATAGGACAATGGATTGAGACTCGATTAGGGTTGCTTTGATTACTATTCCCAGAGAAGGAGGAGGAAGGTGAATGGCTTGTGGGACCATTGATGGCAAGAAGATTGCCAGGGTTCATCACAGTAGGTGAATACTCCAAATAACTCACATTTTTAGAACACTTTAAGTTTTGAACTTTTATCGCACAACTTTTAGCTGGCCCAAATGGTTCTTTTATTGTGATTTTTTGTTGTTGTTATTGCCCAGTCACATGGCATATATCAGGACTCAGATTAGAACCTAGGTATCTTGACAGATGCCCAGTCCATTTCTATGGCATCCCGCCCTCTAGCACCTTTCATTTCTAAACATGTTGTTTCCTATTTTTAACCCTGGTTTTATTTGCTTTATTGCCCTGTTTCTTTTAGGCCTGGCCTAATTTTAGTTCTGTTTCTCTTAATGTTCATGTCCCCCTTTAGGGATCCAGTTTCTATTCTGGCTTAGACTATTCCATTTTGAGACACTGCTAATTAAACCTGGGTCTCAAGAGTGCCTGGAACAGGTTTCCTTCAGAAGGTTTTCTTGGTTCTCACAAGGAGAAGTCTTAGGCAGAGAGGCGACCCTATTCCCAGGGAGAAGTCCATTCTATGCAATAAAATCTCTGAATGAAAGAGAGGGAGTCCTTACCTATACTACTTGCTGAACCCCTTTAAGAGGAGAGAAAGAGGAATTAGGAAAGAAGTGGGCATGGGTAAAATAGTGGGGAAATATAACAACCACCATAATAATATAGTACTCTGAAGTTTACAAAGTACTGTATTTTCCTCAAAACAACCCTGTGAGGTAGGTAGTCTAAATATTGAGAAATTGATTTTATTTATTATATTGATAATATTTCTCAACTTGCAAATTAATAAACTGAAACTGAGAGGTACAGAGGCTAATCTCACACCCTAGTACTGAAAATGGGAAGACAAATCAAAGCAAAATGTCTTTCAGGCCAGAAGTGGAGAGTTTGGATGCAATGTAAAGAATGAAATGATCAAGACACAGGGTTTTGCTCCTATCTTGATCCCTAACTAGCTGTGTGAAATCTCTGGCTCAGGCTAGTGTCTAGGGCCTTGAGTTTCCTCATCTGCAAAATATTAAATAAGATAAAATAAAAAGGTTAGGCTAGAATATCTCCAAGATCTCTACTACTTCAAAGATTATGAGAAATTCATTCAGTAACTAGAACACTATTTTTCACTTTGCTTAGAGGGGGAATTTTTTAAAGTTAACTTTGCTACTTCCACAGAAGAGGCTTTAGTTTTAAGTGTAGGAGAGGCCAGTGAATTTTTTGCTATTACCAAATTGTCTATACTTTGCCATCTACTTAGAAACAACACAAAATCTTGCTTCCTATAATACCCAAAGGGTCAGCAATAGGCCTTCTCAGTTAAAATGCCCTATCCCCGATTTAAGGGCAAGGTTGGAATGAACCTGTCTGCTGTCCCCTTCAAAATTCAGGTTGGTCTAGGAAACTTCACAGAAAGATTCTTAGTCAGGCTACCTGCTCTACCCAACCTTGGCTTCCACCTCACCATGTCCCTTTAACCTTTAAAGTGAGGTATACTCAAACATTTTAGAGAATCTCTGTCTCATACTCCTTCTGGTTTGCTGGCCAGACCTGAAGACTCCCTCAGTTCCATTCTTTCTGTTGCTCCTGGAGATAACCTTCTTTTCCTACATGTCTCAGTTTTCCTTCTGCTCTGGACTCTGCCCTAAAACTGAGCACTGATTTCCAACCTCTATGAGGCTGAATCTGGACTCTTTTCCATTCTCCTGGCTTCCTGCTCTCTACCACTTTCATTACTTTTCACACTAAACCACACTATGTGGAGTGTTTCTGGAAGGCGGATTTTGAGGGGTTGGATGAGGATGTAAAGGAAAGAGTACTAAATCACTTGATTCTTTACAATGCTCAAAACTTGGGGCAGCTGGGTAGCTCAGTGGAGTGAATCTGGCCTAGAGACAGGAGGTCCTAGGTTCAAACCCAGCCTCAGCCACTTCCCAGCTGTGTGACCCTGGGCAAGTCACTTGACCCCCCATTGCCCACCCTTACCACTCTTCCACCTATGAGACAATATACTGAAGTACAAGGGTTTAAAAAAAAAAACTAACCTCCTTTCTCCAAAAAAACCCACACTCTCATATGCTCCTGTATGCATATTTACTCATACACAAGTTATCTACACATTGACATTGGCACACAGTCTCTCTCTGTTTCCTTTTCTTCTCCACTGTTCCCTCTTTCTTATCCAGTACAGGACAACTCTTTCCTCAACTCAGCTCTCCTACCTTCAGCATAAGGCAGGCAGCCAAACCACTACAGTGATTGCCATAGACCAAGCTGCTCCACCCAGAGGCACCCAGCTCAACTGAGACCTTGGTAAACCCAGGCATCAGAAAGGAGAAGGTATAGGAAAGTTGAGGTTGGAAGTAACGAACTCCTGCTAGAAATGTAATGGGGAAAGAGAAGGGAGAAAAGCTGAAGAGAAGATTAATTAGAGAAATCTGAGGTTGGGGAGGGGAATGGACTAAAAACTGGGGAGGGGGAAGGGTTGCTAAGAGACAAAACCATGGATAAAGAGAAAGACAAAAGAGAAAGACAGGAGCAGATTTCCCAGAATAAAGGATTCAGAGAGGGGATGGAAAATATGTTACAAGGGGCAGCTAGATGGCTCAGTGGATAGAGAGTCAGGCCTGGAGTCTGCAGGTCCTGGGTTCAAATTTGACCTCCGACACTTCCTAGCTGTGTGACCATGGGCAAGTCATTTAATCCCAATTGCCTAGCCCTTAATGATCTTCTTCAAGGGAAATGATTTGAGTTCTAAGACAAGGAAGGAAGAAAAGAAAGAGCTAGTTAGCTGTAGGGCAATACCATAAACACAAGGCTGAGATGATGAAGCAAAGGAGATCCAGGAAGAAAGTGTTGAGGACAATGTGAAGAGAGAACACTTAATAGGGTGGGAAAATCAGGGAAGGATTTAAGGAAGAGGGAGTACCTGAAGTGAGCCCTAAATTACCCCAAATCCTCAAACCTCACTCTTTTGGATTTATTCCATATTATTTATATTATTATTATATCCATATTATTATTCCTGTATTATAATGTGTGTGTGTGTGTACTGTTACACTCTATGAGAAGAGGCCTCAATTTTATTTAAAACTTGCATTTCCCTTCAATTTATCATAATATTTTACACAAATGGTATTTAGTAAAGGTTGTTGAATTGAATTTGTGCGTGCATGTATATGGGGCAGTTAGGTGGTGCAGTGGATAGAGTGCCAGGCCTGGAGTCAGAAAGACTCATCTTCCTGAGTTCACATTTGGCCTCAGAAACTTACTAGTTATGTAACCCTGAGCAAGTCACTTAACTCTGTTTGCCTCAGCTTCTTCATCTCTAAAATGAACTGAAGAAGGAAATGGCTTGGACACAACTAGACACAATAACAAAATGCATATGTACTATTATAGGGAAATCATAGGGAGAACAGGAAGTACCAAGGCAGAAACAGAGAGAGAATTCCAGAACTCTGGTGACAGTGACTCTGAGAGCTCAGTTGGGTTTTGGACTTGCTCTCTGAAGGAAGAGACAGTGTGTGTGGACTTATCCTACAAGCATTTTACCTTCTAGGAAGTGGTAGAGTTTGGGTTAAACTCCACAGGTGGACTGTGTGAGTAAAATCCTTACTTTCCTTCTTATTGGATCTATACCTGCTACTGCTGTGATTCTACTGGACTCCTGCCAACCCCAGAGGACAACTGTTTGTAAGACATCTCCCTTTGACTCAGTGGACCTGTGTACCTTCCAGCTTTCCCTTACTCTGATTACTAGCAAAGGGGGGTGGGGTGGAGAAAAGGATTCTGTTTAGTACAGGTTACTGGGATCTGTAGGTAGAGATTCAGTGTAGTAAACATCTATTTGAATCTATTCGACTTTGGTGGGAGGAATTAGTTTTAATAGCCAGTTAGATCATCCCACTCCCCTTCCCCTTCCTGTCCTAGTTTAAAATAAAACCCTGATTAACAACATAGTGGTAACTTGTCAGTTTCTTCCTGGAAACCTTCCCAAACCTAAGGACTTCTGATAACTGGCCTTAAGGACTATTTCATCTAAGTGTCTAGAAATCCACCTAACCTTACTATATTTATTTTTTATTTCAGTACATATAAGAAATATATTGAGATTTCTATGCATGTGTGTGAATCCCTTCCTCTTCTGACTCAGGTTTCAGGAAAAATTAAATTGAGTGCTTCTATAACGTTCCCATTGTATTATATGTAGTGTTTGTCTTCCCCATCACTTTACATCTATATGCCCATGCCCTTATTCTGTCTCTTCTTTCTCCTTTATCTTCCCTACCAATCAGATTTCTTTCCCACAATGCTTTTTCTTCTTACCTCTCATGAACTAATTAGGAATTCCTAATGACCATCTCTACCACTAACATTCTGATCATCCTTCTGGGTAAGGCAAACTAGGCTTGGACTAGCTAAGGAGCTACAGAACTGCTACTGGTTAAAAAGGAGCTCTTGAAGGAAAGTCACTTAATTAATACAGATTTCTAAGTCCTTTGTGGTCCTGGGAAGGAAGGGGTGGAGGAAGGAGTAAGGAAGGTGACTTACTTGGCTGGGAAGTGAGTACAGTAGCAGCAACTCTGGCAAGGCTGCCCTGAGACTTTTATTGAATTCCAGTAAAAGGACTTTGAGATCCTTCCAGTGAAGCATGGTTATGTTCCTATGATTATGATTACAAGGAAGGAGGATGCTGGTTCTCTCTAGGAACTGACAAGTCATACAGAACTTTGCTTCCTTAAAGACTGGACTGAATAAAGGAGGAATATGAGGTGAAGTGCTGAGGGTAGGCCAGGAGTAGATGATAGAGGAAGAGAAATCCCAAACACTTTAGAGATTTGGGCTTTTAAGATGCTGAGGATGAGATCCTGACAAAGGCAGATGAGTATCTCCAATCAGAATTCCTTTAGCAATATCTCTAACTCAAGGATGTTTGCCTGCATTTGTAAAATTCTTTGGGGAGACCAAACCTCTCAACTACCTCTGAGCCCACCATCACTTTGCCTCAGCTCTTATTGGCAATGAACTTCCTGCTACAAGTTTCCTACTTATCCACTGACTCCCAATTTTTGTCCTTCAGGTTCAGAGAAGCCTTTTTAAGCTTAGTAGAAAAGGAGGGAATCAAGGAAAATACAAGCCTGTGTTATTGTTTTAATTTTTTAAGTTTAAAGATAAGACTCTAGATGTTTTCTTTGTCCTTTTCAACTGAGTAAGTGTCCTGTTTCCTATAAAATAGACATCATTAAAGATGTTCCATGTCAGTACAATTGACAACCATGCTGAATTAAAGAAAAGAGATTAATATTAAAATAATGTGCTTCTCCCATAACAGTTCAGAAATGTACAAGTTCCTCTTTCTACACCCTGGCCTTAATTTTTTCAGCCTCAGAAGAGAAAGCTTCCCTAGTACAGGGTGGATGGGCGCTTCCATGGGTTAAACACAGTTCATAGTTCTAGAAAGTAAAATGCATTTTCCTATTCCCTCCATGATTTAATCCTGTTTCATGTTATTATTGTCAAGTCTCTTAGCACCACCGTTTCTAAAAAGAAAACATGTGGGTTTTAGCTGCCCTCCTCCTTAGTTTTCATTGTGTGCGCAGACTGTGTCTGCATGAATCCATTACATTGCGATCACCTCACAGGCTCATACAGATACCCTCTGATTTACATTTTAAAAAGAACCCAGACTATTGTCTAAACAGCGGGAGAGAGAGCTCCTTTTTAAAAATTCACAAAAATCAAGGCCTCTTGACAATATGTAACTAAAGATGACCTTCCAGAAATGCAATTAAGTTATAGTTATGATCAGTGTGCAAGCCTGCTTAAAGAAGGGATGGGGGGTGGGGAAATACACAGGTGTTCGCTTTAGTAGAGTTCCACCTGGTTTAGCCGGGAGTAGTCCTCTGGTTCATGAATGAACTCTCCCTGGAAGCTAGGACTCGCTATCTCTAGGCAGCTTCCCCCTCTCCCTCCCCCCACTGCTGCTGAGGCAGCCGAGATGGCTCACGGCTGCTGGGCTTTGTCATCAGAACACACACACACACACACACACACACACACACACACACACACACGCTGGCTGGCTCACACGCGCACACGCACGCACACGCACGCCCGGGACCACATCGCTCGCTGCTGCAGAGAAAAATGCACTGGGTGTTGTTCATCACTCTCTTTTCTTTTTCTCTCTCTCCCCCTCCCCCATATTCTCAACACTTGCTTCTTCACCAAATCTTCCTAACCCGCCCGTTTTTTCATTTTGTTTTTGTTTTCCGAGTGTGTGTAGGTGAATTTGCAGTAACCACAAAGAGGGCAACAGATGAGGTGGAGGTCGGGAGGGACTTTAGGGAGAGGTGGGAACCGGACGGACGAGGTGTAAATACGTGTGTAAGGGGAGCTGGCTTTGTTCTTTTCCCTCGTCCTTTTCTTCCCCCCATTCCGCAGAAACTGAAAAGCGGACTCTCATTTCAGTCCAGTCTTCTTTGGTGGAGAGGAAAAAACCCAAAACAAAGCCCCAAACAAAACCAGGACTTAGCTCCCAATGAAGTGTACTCTATGTATCTACTCCCCTGAAGCGCACCCCCTCCCCTTCCTGGCTAATAATACGGAACAGCCATTCCTGCCCACAAGTGGTTTGTTTCAGACAGATAATTGTGCAATGTCATTATGGCTCCTGTTGCGTGTGGACTCGGGAGGGGCTCAGGAGGCGCCCGTTCACACACATGCCAGAGACCCACACGTACACACAAACTGGCAAACCAAAAGAGCCTGGGACTCAGGACTCCGCAGTCCTCATCGCGCCTTTTCGAGTAGCCTGTAGGAGGCGCCGCGGTCCAAGGCCCGGGCCGGGGCTCCAGCGCCTCTCGGCAATAGTGAAAGCTAGCGCAGCCAGGAAGCTGCCTCCCGCCTTTCATTGCGAGGCCTTAGAAGCAGCAGCCCAGGCAAATATGTAGCTATTAAAATTAATCGCCCTGCGCTGTCAGCTGAACATAATGCAAATTATTTATGGGCTGTCTGCGAAATATTTATCATCATGTAGGCTTGAGGAGTTTCTCTTCTCTCTCTCGGTCTTCCTTCCCACCTCCTCCCAACCTCCCCCGGCCCAGTGCCGGGGCGAATCCTCCTGCAAGCCGCGACAGTAACCAGGGGGTTTGCCTCTCTAGCAGAGAAAATCTTTAAGACCTGCAAAGCCAAGGCTAGCTTCGAAATGTGAAAGGGCTAAGGAGGCCTTAATCACAGCCCCTAGAGGGGGAGGTCAGCTAGACATAGCGGAGCTAGGAGTAAAATTCTTTACCTAATGGGCTAATCACCCGACTTTTGGTTTGGAGATAGCGGGAGGCGGGG
>NC_058132.1:399678040-399698382 GCF_016433145.1 Gracilinanus agilis
CGGGAGAGGGGCGGCCACGGGGGGCCGGGGGGGGCGGGGAAGTAGGAGGTGGGAACGGAGAGGAGAGAGGGACAATAGGTGAAATGAAAAACAAAAACAAAAGCTTTGCAGATCTCGCTGGCCCGGGAAACAAAAGCGTCAGTTATGCCTGGGGTTTGCATTAAGTGGCCTTTCTTTAGTTAAAACCTCTCCAAGCCAGTCTCCAGTTCGCAAACATAGACGGGGGTGAGCAACCCAAGGACTTTGGAGACTTCAGACTCCTCGAAGCGGGTCCTCATCCGCTTTGTGGTGGCCCTGTAGCTCGAAAGAAGGTGCCCAGAGAAAGGAATTCTTTTAAAAGCTGTAAGAAAACTTATTTGCAGACAGCAGATAAGAGATTAACAGCTAATTGCTGGAGAGCGAAAACACTTTAGTTTTATCACTCTTGGGGGTTACCTGTGTTTGCTAGCCTTTTTATATGTAAAATTACCTTTGTCAATCATTTTTTTTGGGAGGGGGGAAGAGAAGAGACTTCATTTCTCTTTCAAATATGGGTTTTTTCATAGTAAAATAGCTATCATCCCAGTCAGATAACCTGAAAAATTGGCAAAATAGTGAAAGACTCTGCTTCTTTTCCCCCTCTCCCCCTTCTCAACTGTCCGTGGCTGGTGTTGGGACTTTCTTATAGGTCAGATCATTTTGACTGAAGAAGAATAAATAGGCTTTACTCATAGCTGTTAAGAGACTAAGCTTGAAGAACGGGACCTGCTTCACTATAGAGGGCCTAGGAAGCAGATTTGGCATAGTATGGGAAGTTGGGTCCTGGAGAGACAAAGTTTCCACAAAATAATAGAACCTCATTAGCTCAGAACTTGAAGAGATCTTAGAAACCATCTCTTCCAACCTATAGTTGTTCAGGGATTCCTTATAGGAAACCTTAAACAACCCAGGTCTTCTTTTATGACCTTTTGTGAAGGGAAACTGCTGAAACAGCTCATTTTGCTTTGTGGAAATCTCAGTCCTCTATAGTTTCTGCCTCCTACTTCTGCCCTCAGAGGCCAAGCAGAACAAATCTAATCCCACTTCCACAGACTAGGCCCTTCATATCCTTGAAGACAGCCATCATCACTGCATTCCTAAATCTTTCATTTTCTCTAGGATAAACGTTGCCAATTCCTTCAATTGATTGCTTCCTGGCTTGATCTCGAGGATCCTGATTATGCTTTTCCAGATTCTCTCTAGTTTGTCAAAGTCCTTCCTAAAACACAACTTTCAAAATGGAACACAATAAGAGCAGTTAGGTGGCACAGTGGATGGAGAGCCAGGTCTGGAGATAAGAGGTCTTGGGTTCAAATGTGACCTCAGATACTAGCTGTGTGACCCAGGGCAAGAAGCAACCCCAATTGCCTAGCCTTTTTTTTTTTTTTTACCAATACTTAATATTGATTCTAAAACAGATGGTAAGGTTTAATTGAATACAGTTATATGAGTGTTCATATGAACAGGGTAGCATAGAGCAGGACTATTATGTCCACAGATCTGTACACTGTGTATCTAAAATGCAAACTAACATTGCATTAGCTATATTGGACTATTGACTCATTGAGTCTTTGGTCTACTAAAAACAACAACAACCCCTTCCCCTCCAACTTTTTCATAGAAAACTACTTGGTTCCCTACCTTATACTTAGTGAAGGTGATTTTTGGGACAAAGTCCATATCTTTACAAGGGCAACTGGGTGGTATAGTGGGTAGAATGTGGGGTGTAGAGTCAGGAAAACTTGAATTCAAATGTGACCTCAAGACACTTACTAGGTGTGTGAGCCTGAGCAACTCACTTAACTTTGCCTCAGTTTCCTCTCTCTAAAATAAACTGGAGAAGGAAATGGCAAACTACTTCATTATATTTGCCTAGAAAACTTCAGATAGGATCACAAAGAACCTGATATAACTGAACAGAAACAACAAAATATGTCTTTACATTGATTTCTATTAAAAATTTCATCTCATGAAGGCTGCTGGGTGGCTCAGTGGAATGAGAGCCAAACCTAGAGATGGGAGGTCCTAGGTTCAAATCTGACCTCAGATACTTCCTAGCTGTGTGACTCTAGGCAAGTCCTTTAACCCCATTGCCCAGCCCTTACCACTCTTCTGCCTTGGAACCAATACACAATATTGATTCTAAGATGGAAGGTAAGGGTTTTTTTTTTTTTAATTTCATTTAATTAGATTTGACTAAGAAGATAGTTTGGTTATTTGGTGAGTTTGAAGGATAATAGATGGACAGCTCATGAGCTCCACTGGTATCCTTTCCTTGGAGGACTGATGAAATGGCATGGACCAGAGTTGTAAGAATGTTAATATATGCACTGGGATCTATATCCTTAAAGGTAATAATAAATACTTCAACCAGTGAGATCATAGAACTATTGGAGTGTTGGGATTTGTCCCAAGTCAAGATCTCCTCAGATCTTGATCTTACATTCTGTAATGGCTGATTCTTCCAGCTTTGTAACATCTAAAATAGTTTGATAAGCATACATATAATGGATAAAATAGGGCTTAAGGACTAGTCCCTGGGATGTTACATCAGAATTCCCCTCCATACTGAAACAGTACTATTTATGACTTCTCTTTACCATCTGGGATTGAGAATCCAGCCTAAACTGAATTTAAAAAGCTGGGGGGGGGGGGCAGGAAGGTGGTGCTGGGGGAAGGACCAGAAGTTCTTGGGGAATTAGGAAAGGAGGGAGGCCTCCGAGAAACCCATTCAATCCATTCAATCAGGCTCTAGGGGTGAATAAGTTACAAGGCCCTGCCTGAGGCACAGCAGGAAAATGACAGTTTTGATCCAAAGTTGAAACATTTACTTGCTAAGACTGCCAAGACTCTGGAGCTCAGCACCTTAAAAATTTACTTGTCTGAATTAACGAAAAAACATTTATTGAGTACTTAAAATGTGCCAAGCTCGGTGCTATCTGAATTGTGGATGAAGTAAAAATATCACTAAGAGTCTGGAAACTTATTCCTTATTTTCAAGCTTTCATTTCATGTGGGGGGGAGGGGAGGTAGTAAAGTATGTCCTTTCCTTTCTCTCCATTTTTTTCTTAGTGTCTACTCAGCACACAAGGTGTCCCTCTCCAGTTTCCTTGTGTAAAGCCCCCAATGAGACTCGACTTGAATTCATAGGTTGAGCTCACTACAGAGATGATTTACTATTACTTTAAGTTCAAAGGGTACTTACTCTATGGGGTCCAAACTTCTAAAACTACACCCACCAGTGATTTTATCTTTAATAATTAACCAGTTGATTCAATTATGACATACAATACCCACAAAACATCTCTTCCTTCCATAACCTTGTGGGAAGCAGTGGAGGGGTGGAGAGAGAGAGAGAGAGAGAGAGAGAGAGAGAGAGAGAGAGAGAGAGAGAGAGAGAGAGAGAAAGAGAGAATACCAGTCCCAAATTTCCAAATTGCCTTACCTGCCTTTTGGCCATCTCAAATTTGGTGTGGAAATGTATAGAATACCAGGTCTGGAGTCAGGAAGACCCATCTCCCTGAGTTCAAATCTGACTTCAGACACTTCCTTGCTGTGTGACCCTGGACAAATATCTTACCCCTGTTTGCCTCAGTTCTTCAGCTGTAAAATGAACTGGGTGGAAGGCAATTTGGAACTATGCCCAAAAGACTTTAAAAGAATGCATACACTTTGATCAGGCAATACCACTACTAGATTTGTACCCTAAAGTGATAATAATGAAAAATGTTTGTACAAAAATATTCATAGCCGAGTTCTATGTGGTAGAAAAAAACTGGAAAATGAGGGGGCATGCCCTGATTGGGGAAAGGTTGAACAAATTGTGATATATAATGGTGATGGGATACTACTATGCTATAAGGAATGATGAACTGGAGGGTTTCTATATGAACTGGAAGAACCTCCAGAAACTGATGCAGAGTGAAATGAGCAGAACCAAGAGAACATTATATACAGAAAGTGAAACACTGTGGAACAATACAATATAATGGACTTTGATAATACAAGACAATCCCAAGGGATTTATGAGGAATAATGCTATCCACATGGAGAGAAAGAACTGTGGGAGTAGAAATATAGAAGAAAAATAACATAATTTATTTATATGGATATATGATTTGGGGTTTTAGTTTTAAAAGACTGCTCTATTGCAGAAATGAATAATATGAGAAATAGGTATAAGTGATATCAATTGTATAACCCAGTGGAAGTGCATAAGCATCTGGGATCTGGGAGGGGGGAGGGAATAGGGAAGAAAAAGAAAATGAAATATATAAAGATGGAAAAATATTTTAAAATAAAATGAACTGGGAAAGAAAATGGCAAACCACTCCTGTATCTTTGCCAAGAGAACCCCAAATGGGGTCATGAAGAATCTAACACAGTTGAACAACAAAAAGTATCTCAAATTCAACATGTCCAGAACAGAACTCATTATCTGTCCCTCCCCAAACTCCTTCATATTACTGTTCAGTATGTCACCATCCTCCTAGTCATTCAGTCTTGACAAATCAGTGTCATCCTTGCCTCCTCACTCTTAGCCTACAACCCACTGCCAAATCTTGCCATTTCTACTTGCTCAGCATCTTTCATCTTTATCCCTTTTTTCTCCACTCTCTTCTCTCCTCTGGACCTTTGCAATAACTTTCTTACAGGCCTCCCCTCACTCCAACTCATCTTCCAATCAGCTGCCAATGTGGTTTTTCTAAAGCATAGGTCTATGTCACCACCCACTTCCCCACTCTTCAGTAAACTCCAGGGACTTCCTGTTATCTCTAGGTTCAAAAGACATTTCTCTAGTATTTAAAGTTCTTCATAACAGTCCTCCTCCCTTTCCAGTTTTTAAAAATTTTACTTTATGCCAAGAACTTATTATCCCAACAAGGGCCCTTAACACAACATACCATAGCCCAACTCTGCCTTTACATCAGCTGTCCCCCATGGTTGGAATGCTTTCCCTTTTACCTCCTCTAGATTTCTGTCACTCAGCTCAAATTCTACCTACTTCAGAAGGCCTTTCCTGCACCCCTCAGGGACTAATGCCTTCCCTTCTCAGAATGCTTTGAATTTACTAAATACTAATACCTATTTGTTAAAGTATGGTCTTTCCTGTTAGAATGTAAGTTCTTTGAAGGGATGTACTATGTTTGGGTTTTTCTCTGTATCCTCAGTGCTTAGCCATTCACAACCCTGTCACCACTCACTCCCAACTGTGTCCTGCTGTCCGTGCATTCATTGCTATTTCCTCTCTACCTATCTTCATGTCCTACCTTATATTTGCCTACAACAGTACCAAGCACTTAGAAAGCATTTAATAAAAAATGCTTCTTGACTTATCAGTAAAGGACACATGTTGGGAACACATATGGTCAAGGGAACTCCAATAGAGAAAGACCTTAGAATTCTCTTCTCTTGGTGTCCTCTGTGTAAATGGAATTAGCTCGCCCTCATTCATTCTCTAGACTTTAGCCACTAGGAATAATGTCACCCCACACAATTTAGAATTAAGTGGGGAGGGGGGAAGGTCTGTGACCTACATGTGATAGTAAGTGACAAATAAAAAACAAGTGACTGTCCCCTGGGCAGTCCAAAACAGGATTGAGGTTGCCATTTGTCCACGAGAAACTGGAGGTGGACACGGGAAGTGACGAAAACTGCTATCTTTTAAATATGATGGTAACTTCCTTTGCTTGGCTCTTGGCCTTTTGAACTTGGTATTGGAGGAGCTCAGGTGAGACCTCAGATTGCTTCCCTTTGAATTATCACATGGATAAGTTAGGCTGACTCTCTTTCCTTTTCCCTTGGCATTTCTGGAGGCCCTAGCCTCTAAAGAGGCCTCTCTTTTTAGAGGAGGACTCATGGCCAGAAGCCTTGTTTAATTAACCTTTGTGCCCCCTCTGATGTGCCCCCTGATGGGGCCTCTGAAGCTCTACCTGGTTCAGGCCAGAGTTTCTCTCTCTCATTTTCCCTACCTTCAGCCTTCCTAATTGTAAATAAACCACCATAAAAGTCATCCTGACTTGGGTCTCTTTTATTAGGAATTGATATTTATTCAATTCCTAGGTGACCACACTAAAACTCTTAAATATCCAATCCACTCATAATCTATCCCATTTTCCCCCTTTACACCTCATAATGCTAGGTGATGAAGTAGACAGAGTTCTGGAGCCAGGAAGACCTGAGTTTCAAATCTAACCTCAGATACTTACTTAACTATGTGACCCTGGGCAAGTCACTTAATTTTTGTTTGCCTCAGTTCATATAAATGGAGATAATAGCAGCACATGCTTCTAAAGGTGGTTGTGAGAGTTGACTCAGTGTTAAAAGGATTGTAGGCCTTACATAAAAACTTAATTGCCTCTCTTATCCCTCCCCTCCTCATGATATTCCTTCCTGAGAAACAGGTGGCTTGCTCATTTGGGTTCTGAGTCAGTTCATCTCCATAACTTGACTTTCAAATCTCAGGGCTCTTGAATTCACTGTAAGCATTCCCCTCTGCTTCCAAAGGCTTAGATCTTTTAAGCTGTTTCTTGCCCCCCAATACTCTTTGCACCTGAACCAGAGTATACTTTGGAAGAGGGACCATACTCCAAAAAAGTTGCTCCTGCTCCTAAAGCTAGCTGTTTCTTCAGTTTTTAAAAAACAACTAGGACAGTGGCCAATTTTTATCAGGTCAAAGCTGAGCTCCCTTTCCAATTCTACCAGAGAAATTTTTTCACATGTTGGAAGGGATAAAAGGGTTTAGATGCTTTCCTGCAATTAGTTTAATATATTAACTTCTCATTTCCTTTGTGATCTGCCTTTTACTTTCAGTGATATTGATTGGGGAAATAGGGAAAGAACTAACTTCCCTACTACATTCCTAAGTCAAAAGTTCCACTAAGAATAGCTTGTATTTATAAGTTCTTTACTCACAATACTTACTCTTTTCTAAACTTTTGCAAATGAGCAAACTGGCTCAAAGAGGTTGGATTATACAGAATCACAGGATGATGTCAGAAATGCCAACAGGACTCAGATTTTTTTAGGCAATGGGGGTCAAGTGACTTGCCCAGGGTCACACAGCTGGGAGGTGTTTGAGGTTAGATTTGAAGCTAGGACCTCCCGTTTCTAGGTCTGGTTCTCAATCCACTGAGCTACCCAGCTGCCCCCTCAGGACTCAGATCTTTTGAAAGAATCCAGGGCTCTTTATAATGTTACCCTTTCTCCCCACTGTTGCTCTTTTGGTCTCTGCCTTACTCCTACCACGAGGAAAAGCAGTAGGATAGAGTGCATTGAATATGTGCTGGACTTGATTTCAGGAAGAGCTAGGTTCAAATCCAAGATCTGGCATTTAGGTTTTTACAAGTTAGACGTTCTTCGACTTTAAAATGGGGAAGAAATGGTCTGAAACGCAAATGGACCGATGTATGTAAAGTGCTTTGCAATGTAATTGTCTATTATTGACAGTAAAAGAGAATGAAAAGCTTTCTACTTTATATTTTAACTCCCCCCCCATATAATGTGATTTTCCTTCCCAACTCCTAAATTTTGTCCATTTAAAATCAGTCCAAATCCCAGCTGTAGGGAAGGGAGTGGGTAGGTCGCTGAGAGGTTACTGAGACTCATCCTAGTGAGGTTGTGGCAGAGTCAGGACTTGAACTCTCTCCAAAGCCGGCCTCCTGCACTGAGCAGCTTCTTTCCATCCCTTTTCTTATTATCATTTCTCTTTGGATTTTTTTTTTTTAAAGAAAGGACTTCTATGTATTTTTTAAACATCTAATCTTCAGGGGAGGGTGATGGGAGATGAGACACTGCACCAGCCGAGAGGGCTTTCTCGTTCTGAATAGGCTTGTTTTTCCGCTGGTTCTCGAGACCCGGATACAGAAATTGTGACTTTGTAAAGCTTCCCCAGTGGGTACAGGGGAAACTATAGAGCCCTTTTTTGTGAGGAGGCAGAAAACGTTCTACCTCATCCTCTCCTTTTCTGTACTCCCAACCCCCATCTCCTCCTTAACTCTAATAGTCTGTTTCACACACTCCATTGTTTCCTCCTCTTATCCTCTTTCCACCCCACCCCCCCACCCCACCCCCCGTCTTTGTGTCTGTCTTTCTGTCTTCCTAGTGTTTGTTTCTCAGCTGGAAATCAAGCTCCTTGATCACTGCGCAGGTCAGACAGCCTAGTATTTAGACAGTTGCGTTTATCACGTATTAGACCATTCTCCCCCCCCCCCCCACCCCAATCACTTTTTTTCCTACAGATACCGTCCTAATCTCTGAGAATATCTAATTTTAAAAGCGTTCCCCCGCCTCTTAAACCCCAGGCTAAATACTTCTCCCAGAAAGAGCGAAACACACAAGGCCTGTGGTGCTTAAACGAGGAGCTTTGGAAAGATGACTAATCAAATGTACCATATTTAGTTTTCAATTAATATGAGGGGAAAATTAGAGGGGAGTAGTTCTAGGAAATGTGCCTTTAGTTGGGTCAGGGGTAAGTGTCCTTGCCTCTTCCCTCTCAGAACTGAAACTCTGGTAGTTAAGCCTGGGTACTTGAGCACAATCAAACCGTTATGAATCCAGAGACTTAATTCGTCTGTGTGTGGGGTGGCTGTTCACTCGACGATCGAGAATTCCCGCCTTTACCTAAGGATGTGTAACGGTTTCTTAAAAAAAAAAAAATCTTATTAGTTTTTCCCCAACAAAAAAAGGAGAAAAGCTGTGAGTTGGGGAGGGAGTAAGATAGAAACATTTAACAGGAAGCCTCTAGCTGGTTGTCATACGAAAATGGCAGCTGCTCCCTGGGGTTTGGAGGTTCCGGGAAAAAGCGCTAGCTTATGAGCTTGCTTTTTTCTCTTGCTCGATGTCTCGGGGTGTGCTTAATGCGCCGCCGGGGCCGGAGCCTCCCGGGGTTTCTCTCTCAGCTACTTAGCTGGCGGCCGGAGAGGCGCGGGCTCTCTCGCTATCCTGGCTCTCTCTGGGACGCCAGGGCATTTTGAAACCGTTCCAGGCTGCGCCGCCCGCCACCTCGGCATGAGTCTGCAGAAATGTACGCTTCTGCCCTGCTTTGTGAGGCCTCAGGCTGGCTGTGTGGCTGCGGGAGGGAGGGGACGTGCGAGTGCAGGGGAGAAAGAGGTTTCTGGGGTGGCTCTCCCGTCCCTCTGCCCCCCTCTTTCCCCAGATTCCTGCCTAGCAATCCATCAGAAGAGCTCCCTCTTCTAAAAATAAGGTCTCAGGGTGGAGAAGAGGAGGTTCTCTCCTAAGACTAAAGAGTTTTGTTCCTGGGTCGGGTTGGGGGCTGGGGGGAGGTGCAGAGGCGGCTGCAGCAGCAGCAGCAGCAGCCGCGGTGGCGGCGAGCGGAACGAGTTCCTTAGATGAAGTATAACACTGCCGGCCCTCGGGACTCGCGAGCCCGCGATCGTGTCAATGTAATAAGTGCAGGGTAACGAGGCTCCCGCTAGGGGTGGCGAAGAGCAGAGCAACCCAAGCGGCGTGTTGGCTTCCGCGGAGCCACCCCCACCCGGCAGCGAAGACTCTACCCCCGGGCCCTTTCCTCCTACGAGTCCAGATTCCGAAAGACCGGAGTGTTCCGGCCCCAAAGAGAAGCCCCCTTCTCCTTTACACTCCACTTCAACTCAGAGCTCTGGCGTGGTATTGGAAAAGGGCAGGGGACTGTAGGTGTATTCTTACGTGAGTTGGTGAGGGGGTCCTCTTTATGAGGGAAAAAGGGTGTCAAGATATGCAGGGTTGCTCTGGCCTGTCTCACCTCCCTTCCTCACCCGGGGGAATCCATCTCCCGCCCCTGACACCAGCTGCCCTCATAAGTCAATTGCTCCGCGCTCCTGCAGCTACGCCCGACAGGCAGGCGGGGCAAGTCACTGCCGGGGGAGAGAGGAAACTGGGGCACCGGCTGTGCCTCGGGGACTCCCCGAAGGTCTTCATAGGAAAGTCAGTCACATCAGCTGACAGGCCCTGTCTATCTCCGTGCATTTTTTTTAAAGGGGGAGTGTTGTTGCTAACCCGTACCAACCATCTCGAATCGTAATTGAGGTAATAGGGCTCCCGTGCTTGCAGCTGCCGGGTCCCAACTCGCCTCAGGTTTGCTAGCTTTGGCGAAGGGGAAAAGCCCGGGACTACAAAATCTGCCGATCAGGAAGCTGCAGCGTAGTCATTTACTGTCTCGGGCTTGGAGCTAGCAGTTTCGGTAGAGCGAGTGGTGCCCGGGAGGGGGAGGGGGAGAGAGAAAGGAAGGGGGGGGGGGGCTCCATATTACGCAGCATTAAAGACACCAGCAAGCAGGCAAAGTTACTGACGTTTAGGATTCTACGCCAAGGTTCACTGACACGCAGCATTATGGAGTGATTGGTCAGAGCCACGTTTTCCGGTAGTCATCTGTTGGTTATCAGGCCCTGGGGTATGGTTTCTGGGAGACAGGGCTACTCTGTGCCCCCTTTACCATTCAGTTCTCACATATCCTTCCTTAGTGGCTAAGCTATTGTTCTTTTAGACAAGTTGAAACTTATTTTATGCCGAGACCTGAATTATTTAATATTCTCTACTGTTGTTCCCATAGGTTCTGCCTACTTCAAGAGTTCTCAGAGAGGCTCTTTGGCCAGGGGAGGGATGGACCAGGACGGAAGAGAGCGGCAATATAACTGAGGGTTCACAAATTGGGAGATTTGTTTTCTTCCTCTTCCAGCTCTCTCTCTCTCTCTCTCTTTTTTAAAGTATAATTTCTAGGCTGAGATTGGCGAAGGCCTATGTATGGGAGAGTGTATTCTGTATGTTTAGGAAGTGGGAAGAAGTATACTCTACATGAGTAGGTAGTGGCATTTGGCAGCCCTTCCATTGATGGACTTTCGCAGGTTTGGAGATGGGTACAAAAGAGTTAACTCCATCCATTTGGCAAAATTGAGGATTAGCAGATGGAGGCAACCGAGGCAGGCAGAGGGTCTGGCCACTACTGATGCATCCTCTAACCCTAGTCCAATAATAGTGGTCTGAAGTGGCCAACAAGGAAGAAAAGCTTTTTTTTGAATATTTTTTTATACTTCTCCGGGGCACCTGGCTCCCTAATAAAATTAAAGAATTCGACTTTGCTGGGAAATATCTGTGGCATTCAAACCAAATGTATTAGTGCATTCAAGACATATATTTTAAGCTCTAGGAGTCCCATCAAGTCAGACATTTTAACCTAAGTCAAAATAAATGATCAAGTGAAGCTAATTTTGGATTCTTGAAATGAAAAACTTTGAATCTTGGTGATTTCCCCCCTGTTTTCTTACTCTCCAATTCAAAGGAAAGTCTAAAAGGCTAATTTACTGTTTGTATAATGAAGATAATTCTCCAATTTCAAAAAGTTTCTGATTTGCAAGGTATGGAGGAAAAAATCTACAGCTAGGAATCAGATCTGGGTTCTCGTCCTGGTTCTGCCTCTAGCACTGCAATGTTGGGCAAATTACACACATTTTTTCGGACCTCATTATCTTCATCTGTAAATGAGGGGGTTTGGATGATTGTTAGGGTCCCCTCCAACTCTTAACATCCAACTTTGTGCTCTAGCTTCTCACTTTATTATTCAAATAACTTTTGGTTTACTTTTAAGAAACAGAATGCTGTTACTTTGTTTTTAAGGAGGGGAGGACAAAACTTTTGTCAGAGTGAAAGTAATTACTGTATTACTACAAAGCCAAAAAAAAGTCTTTCTATATTTCGTGGTTGGGTGGTCTTATTGTTTTTTTCCCCCTTAAAGTAAAAAGTCCGTACTTTTGTGTTTCCTGCCATGAAGCTGTCCAACTAGACAACGATACATTTTATGGAAATGTGTTGGTCAAGTGTGCTCTCTGTAGATCTTTATCGGTACTGAACACTGGAGCCCTCTCTGTCTAAAGACAAAGACCAAAGACTCGGGCTTCTCTGAGGGCTGCCTGCTCCCCTCGCGGTCTGCAAGACCGGAGAGTTCTCTTTCAAACCTAAACTGGCGGTTGCCCACCTTCAGAGTGATTCCTCTTGCCCTTCACGTTCAGAATGAAAACACTAGTTAGTCACAGTTCCAGTTTTCGGGCTTTATCAAAAGTGTTCAAATTCCTTCTTTTCAACTCGGTGTGACGTGCTAGAGAGAGCGGAGGGAACGCTCGGAAACACAGTCTAGTCACCGGCTCCAAGGCCCCTCAGGCACGTGCAAAGCGGGTGGGGTGGGGGGTGAGGGAGAAGAGGGACGTAAAATAATAATCTATTATCGTTCCCTCTGAAGTAAAAGCAAACAGGAGCAGATAAGATGAACCCAAGAATACTGTAATCGTAAAGGGGGTTGGCTACAGGAGGGAACGCAAACCGAAAATTAAAAGCTGCGATTTTTAAAAGCTTCTATTCGGCTCCATTGAATTTAAAGGTCCCAGAGGGTGGGAGCGCAAAGAAGGAAGAACTGTATCGGTACTGAGATAGAACAAGTCAGGATGATACCTCCCTCCAATGGGTAGCCCACGGTCTTCCATCCTCACTTGTATATAAACACTAGTTACATATTGGTACCAGTCTGACACCCGATGTTTTGATTTACTGAAAAACAAAGCATCCTCACAGTAAGCCTGACTGAACTAACCTCTCTGCTTGATTTAAATACTAAGAATGTTGATTATGTTTAAAACACACTTGGGGAAAAACACGGGCTTGGTGGACGAAGTTAATGTCACTATTTGAACAGATCCCTCTCATCCTATTGAAAATTCACCTTTCTTAGTCACCAACATGCCTCTCAGGAGAAGGCAAACCTCACGGCTTCTCTCCCCACTCCCTCCTCTGTGGTTAATTTGAAAGGCGCCCTCGTTCGTGCACTAGACACGGGGTTGGGCGCATTTACGATAGTGGGGTGTTTGATTGGAGCTACGCCGTTATTTTTTCCATTGGTCAGGGTCGGACAGGAAAATTGGCTTCGGATCACCCTTGGCAGCAAGCCCTCCCTCATGGAGTTCTGCACGGATCGCTAGGTTTCCACAGACAAACTGAACACGGAGGCAACGGGGGCAGATGGAAATCGAGTCTTGGCTTTATGAGCGCCTTGAAGCGCTCTCCGATTCAAAAGCTCATTAAAAACTGAGGGCTGGATTTCTATGGCGCTGGGCCTCGGATGTAATCCCTGAGTTGGCTTATACACGTTACTCCCCCAGGGTAAGCAAACGTGCTCGCATAATTCAGCCCTTAAGACAGCAGCTGTGTAGTATTAAAAAAAAAAAAAATCCCCGCAACTTTCCAAACAGAAAGTATATCCAGAAA
This sequence comes from Gracilinanus agilis, assembly GCF_016433145.1. Classification (NCBI taxonomy): domain Eukaryota; kingdom Metazoa; phylum Chordata; class Mammalia; order Didelphimorphia; family Didelphidae; genus Gracilinanus; species Gracilinanus agilis. Next base: position 399,691,307 of record NC_058132.1, read on the forward strand.
AAAGATGAGGGGAGAAAAAAGACCCACCCCTATTCTATGCACGTACAAACAAGGCATCTAATCAGTGTCACTGTCGTAATAAGCTTCCGCAGCGGGCGACAATCCCCCTTCCCCCTCCTCCCTCCCCTCCGCCCCAGTTTCCCGCATGAACCTGATCGGAGAGCGAAGTGTGTTGTGGATGCAAATGGCGTCTCGCTTCACCCCCAGCCAGACTCCACACAGAGCTACCGCGGCTGCCGCTGCTGCCAAACGCAGATTTGCAGCCGCAACGTGACACGCGCCGCCGCCCGTGAGAAACGAAAGTGCATGTGGTCTAGGCCCCCTCCCCTCTCCTCTCCTCCCAGCTTCGCCAAGGAAGGAAATTGCACGAGGTTTCCCCCTCTCCACCCCCCACCCCCCAATCGCTCTCCCAGCCTAGCCTAAAGGACAATGTTTCTCGCCCCCGTGTTCATCCGGAAGAGACTTAAGTGTGCTGAACCCCACTCTAGGGAAAGGAAAGTTTGTGTGGTTCGTTATTGCCCCAGAGCCCCAAACTGCGAGGCAAAATAAAGTATGCGTGTGCTTCTGTCTGGGACGCGTCCGCCTGGCCCCACAACCTCCCGACTTGAGAGAAGCAAACGTTTCTTCTTCCTCTCCTCTCCTATTCATAGGCTGATGGACTCCCAGGGCTGGGGACTTTATTCTGTTGGGCGAATCCCACTCCCCTCTTCCCCAAGCTTCTAAGTGAGAGGTGGGGAATATAATGTATAAATACTCCCCACCTCCCACCCCACGCTAGGAAGGAAATTCACAAGATGAGCACGGAGGTTATCAAACCTCGAAAGAGAAAGAGCGAGTGTTCAGCTCAGTCTTACAGCCTGATTGCAACCTCCCCTCCCTTCACAAAGGCATCCCGCACGAAAGAAAAAAATCCCACAGCACTGGATTGTGAGTCTCGGCAGATCCCAGTTCCCTCGTGCCGAGAAGCAGCAGACGGTTTTCCCGTATTCCCTCTTTCCCTTCTCGGCCCCTCCCGCCTAGACTCCCACACCAGGCAGAGAGGGAGGAGGAATTGCTGGCATTCTCGTTCGCTAGATCATTCGCGGAGGCGGTAGCGAGCCCGAGCCTGAAGCCTAGTGTGCTTTCTTCTCGGCGGCGGCTGCACCAGGCTGGAGGGCAAGAGAAGGAGTATGCTTGCAGTTTGTGTCTGTCTGTTGTCATCCCCACGTCTGGGGAAAGGAGTCCTTTGCGGGCTGCAGCGAGTGTTGTCTGTACCTTCCCTAGAGGAAGAACAGGAGACTGGCAGACACGACCTTACTCGCTGGCCGGGAAACAGTCACCACAGCTGGGGACTCTCCACCTCCCTAGTGGCAGCCCGGAGCCCAGCGAGGCAGCTGGAGCGCAGCGGGGAGCACGGTCGCCCGAGGGGAGGGGTGTGCATTCTCTACTGCGTATAATGGGGCTCCCCAGGGACAAGGAAGGAGGAATTGAGGAATTTAGTATTTAGAGATTTAGAAGCAGGAAGGGGAGGTCGTAGTGAGGAAAAGAACGAACATCCGTTAGCCATAACGACTCCTAGGGTCTCCGACCCAGTCTGCTCCCACCACCCACCCACCCCCAGCCCGAAGTCTGCATAGCTTTCATCTTTTCCCTCCAGCCCCACCCTATCCAACCCTCATCTTCACAGTCTCAGGCCCTTGGGGAGCCGGATGGGAAGACCTATCTTATCCTCTCCCGCCACCATGCTGCCCCTCAATCTTTTGGGCACCTGAGGCTGCTTAGAAAAACACTTCCTTTTTTTACTGGCGATCCTCTAGGGAACGAGGGAAGACCCAGTGCGCTTCAATTCTCTAGCCTAATCCTTCCCGCCCGTTTCCACGCCTCCTTCCTTCCCTCAAGCAACTCCGGGCGGGGTCGGTGGCTTCCACCAAACGTCTTCGGCTCCGGGCTCTGCTACCAAAAGGAGCTGGGCCAGTTTATTTCTAGTCCCGAGCCCAGGCTGTAGCCAACCGCAGCTGCACAGGCTGCTGCCACTGCTGCACGTGACCCGCCCCCACCTAAGCTTCCGCCAGAGCAGCCAGTTTCCGAGCACAAACAAGTCCTGCGGAGACCATGGGTCTCTCGGGCCCTGGTGTCCTCTCCTTTCCCATCTCTCCTAGCCTAGCAAAGAATGGAAGCGAATAGCGCTGACCCGCGGCCAAACCAGCTCTTGCTTTCCTGGGCACCATCATTCAACTCAAATGAAGCACAGCTGCAATGGGGTTTCCCTTGTGTGTTGGCCTCCGAGTATTTTTATTTGTGGAGATAGGGGTAGGAGTAAGTGTGGGAGGTCACGGTGGAAACTGAGCTATATTCAGTAAAGTGGGTTCCCGAAGGCAAAGGCTGGGCAGTGCCCACACACACACCGAAGCAGCTGCCTACAAAGATGGCTCACCCATAAATATTTTCCATTCCTCTGGGCTGACCTGATTCTGAGAGTAAAAGGAAATCCTTTGTAGTGCTGAACAGGATTGAGCCATTTTCACATCATAAGCCAGCCTGGCAAATAAATACATAGGATACACTCACAGTATTGGGCAAAGTTTGGGAAGGGGACAGTACAGAAATTACAGGCCACTTAGTAAATGCTGACTATTATTGGTGGCAGCAAAAAACCAGTGGCAGATGGTGGCCTCTAATGCATTATGTTGGTTACCTACTCTCTAAATGAGGATTCCCCCTTAACAAACCTCCCAGTTAATTTTTAAAGGTCTCTGTGGGACCAGAAAGCTGTTCTTTTAGAAATGCCTTTCTTTCCACCTCTTCTCCAAAAAACAACTCAAGCCCGTATAGTCTGTATAGTCTGAACTTGCTGGAGCACATGCAGTGGGTTCCATGTGGCCTTAGCCACATTTCTTCTCTAAGTTCTTTACTGGTGATTAAGATTGTGCCAGAGATCTCTCTTCTGGGTTAGGGAAAATCTCTGAGCTTTTGAAAGCACAGCTATTGGGTAAAAGGATTTGCATCTCCTTGTCTAACAACCATTTCTGTATAAACAGGTTAGCTGCTTGTGTGGGAGGAGAAAGACTGAGTGGTTTTTTTAAAAATGCAGACTGGAATGTTATAAGTTCAAAGAGCCCAAAGGAATCTTAAAGATCATGTAGTCTAACTTACTCATTGCTCAGATAAAGAAACTGAAGTCTAAAGAAGATCTATGGATTTTTCCAAAGTGAAATCGAGAGTAAAATGCAGCTGCACAGTCAGAATCTGGACTTAAGTTCTCTGATCCCAGTTTCAGGGCTCCTTCTACCTATGGAATGTAGAACTGTACTACCTATAGAAAATCTTGATACTTCTCCGAATCTTTGATCAGAGGGCAGGAATTTCTCACAAAGCCTCCATTTAAGGAGGGTGCCAGGGCACCTCTTCATTGCCCTCTCAGCTGTACTACTTTGGACTTCTTCATTATGCCCCCCTGGGCCAAATATCATCTTCCTTCCCCCTTCCTGACTTCTCAGCTTTTTACCTTCCTTTTGGTATTGCCTTCCCTCCTAGATTGTAAGCTCCTTGAGGTCCGGAACTGTTTTTCTTTTTCTTTTCTTTTCTCTTCTTGTATCCCTAGAGTTTGGCAATATCAGATATATAAATAAATGCTTATTGTATATTTGTTGATTGACCTGACCTATCACTAGATCATGAGATTATTACATGTAAGGGACATTGAGATCATATAGTTCAGATATCATATTGTATAGATGAAGTAAATGTTCCAGCCTGATACTTCATATTGCCTTCCCTCTGTTGATTATCTCCAATTTATCCTGTGAGCTTCTTGAGAGCAGGGATTTTGTGTCCTCAGTGATTAGCACTGGCACATAGTAGGCAGGCATTTAACACATTCTGGTTGATTTGCCTGAAGTGACTTGCCTAAAGTTCTCTCTCTCTGCCTCTGTCTCTGTCTCTGTCTCTGTGTGTGTCTCTCTCTGTCTCTGTCTCTGCCTCCCTCCCTCCCTCCCTCTCATTTTCTGCCTTTCCTTGTCTTTTACAGAAGATGTGATTTTTTTTTGGAGTTATTTTAAACTCTTGCTTCATCCACCAAAAGGCATTTTCTCTGCAATATTACGTCCTTATTTCTATTCTTTTCAGAATAATTTAAGTAGTTTTTTATGTGTGTCACCACTTACAGAGTACCCCTTGAATTAGAGGTAAGTTTCAGTGCTACATCTGAACAAATCCATTACACTGCCCCCCTCCCCCCCAATTCATGCTTATAAAGAGAATGTCTGTTGGTTAGCTTTTGAAGTTTCTGGCAGTCTCTCTCTCCATACCTCACCCCCAATTGTTGTCAAAGTATCCTATACATTTATTAATCTGTTATTGAAAATGTTTCCTTTCCCCTTAAGTTATGACTAAGTAGCAACAGTGACAAATATCTCTTCCCTCCTATTTTTGGTCCATATATGGAGTGACCAAAGAGGACTATCTGACCTTTGTTGGTAGCTTATTATAGGGTGAGTTGAAAATTGCAGGTTACTTCTACAGGGGCTGATTGTCTTTGTAAAGGAAAGAGCTTTTTTTTTTGGTCAACATTAGAGGAGAACTTTATGTTAGGTTGAATTATTAGGATTTTTTAAAAGTAATTCAACTCAATGAGAGTTTATTAAGCATTAATCATACTATGTGCTAGGCACTGTGTGCTAAATAATGAGGACACTTTCTTATTTTGTATCTCCTTGACAGAATAGCAGTAGAATGTGAATTCATTTAGGATAGTACCTAGAACTGAAACACAGTAGGTACTTAATCAATACTTGGTGACTGTTTAGTTTCATTTTAGTTTGGAAAAGATCCTCAAGACTGCCTAAAAATGAAACAGAGAAGGAAGGTATGAATGAGTGACATCCAGCTAGCCCAAAGAGAATTTAGTTTGGGATTGATTGTTATGAAGTGCCATTCTCTCTTTTTAAAATGCTTAGTTGATGCTCTTTTAAAAATCATATTTTCCATAGACATCTCCACACTCAAAAAGAACTCCATTCTCAAAACAAGTCAGCAAGGACAGAGAGGTAGCTCAATGGATAGAGAACCAAGCTTTAGGGACAGGAGGTTCTGGGTTCAAATTTGACCCTCAGATACTTCCTAGCTGCATGACTCTGGACAAGTCACCTTACCCTCATCATCTAGTCTTTACCTGCTCTTCTGTCTTGGAACCAATACTTAGTATTGATTCTAAGACAGAATGTAAGAGTTAAAAAAAAAAAAAAAGAAACAAATCAACACTTTGTCAGAATAACATCTGAATAAGTGTGTTTTATTCTATATCTGCAGCATGTCTACCACTTGGTACACATTCAGTGTCCTGTGATCCATGATTGGTCACTTTGTTGTGGAGAGCCCTGAAGTCAGTCAGTATTGTTTTCTTTTATGTTATTTTGGTCACTGAGTAAAATTGTTCTACTGGTTTTTACTTTGATCTAAGATGTTCTCTTAGGGGACATGAAGGAGGCAGATGTGCTTGTCTTGGATCTCCTAGCCCAGAAATCATGGACCTAGCAAGACTTGTGGAGCTGTAGTGAGACAGAATAATTTAGAACATTCTAGTCCTTCTTATTCAGGGATGAAGTACTTTTATTCACACTTCTAATTATCTTACTTTAGTGCATTATTTTTGAATGTTCTTATTGGCTTTATACTCAAAAATATCCTAGAAATGTGCTTCTTTGATATGAAGTATATGTTGGCAAGAGTAGAAAAATAAAGAGTGAGCAGATTGCAGAATCAGACTGACAAATGGCACCATTGGAGGGGAGGGAAAGAAGGTATCACTAGATCTGAGGTACTAAGCAGGCTCATGGACCAAGGGAGGAAATACAGTTTAGCAGAAGGAATGCTAGATTTAGACAGAAACTATCTGGATTCAGATCTTGCCTCTGTCTTTTTTTACTTGTGGGAACAGTTCACCTTTCTGGGATTGGTACATTTTGAGGGTTGGACACAGTGATCCTTAAATTGCCTTTCAATTAGAAAGTTTTGATTTTGTGGTATGTGCGAGCATGTATATATGTGTGTGTGTGTGAATCACCTCCATTAGAGATTTTCAGTGGTTTTAGGAGACTCAGTGATTCAGTTGGGGAGTTCATTGAACGTGCAAGTTTAGAAAGGTGATGGGAAAGGAAAAAGCCGTGGTCCTCAAGGTAAGGTCCTCTGAGTTGGGTCTGAGATGAAACTGGAATGGAATTTTCTTGGAATTTGATGTGATTCAGCAAGATGTGAGCTCCAAAATGGCTAAACAAATTGTGGTATATGTTGGTGATGGAATACTATTGTGCTCAAAGGAATAATAAACTGGAGGAATTCCATGTGAACTGGAAAGACCTCCAGGAATTGATGCAGAGTGAAAGGAGCAGAGCCAGAAGAACATTGTACATAGAGACTGATACACTGTGGTAAAATGGAATGTAATGGACTTCTGTACTGACAGCAATGCAATGACCAGGGACAATTCTGAGGGATTTATGGAAAAGAACACTACCCACATTCAGAGGAAGAACTGTGGGAGTGGAAACACAGAAGAAAAACAACTGCTTGAACACATGGGTTGATGCGGGCATGGTTGGGAATGTAGACCCTAAACGAACACACCAATGCAACTATCAATAATATGTAAATAAGTCTTGATTGATCACACATGTCAAAACCAGTGGAAATGCCCGATGGATATGGGGGGGGGGGGGTTGAAGGGAGGTAAAAGGGAAAGTAAAAACAAGAATCAATAACCATGGGAAATGTTTCTAAAAAAATAAAATATTAAAAAAAAAAACAAAAAAACAAACAAACAAAAAAAAAAGATGTGAGTTCCACATGTATAAATCAAGATTGTAGTGGAAAACAGCCTTGCAAAAAAAAAACGCTTATTTCTGTATGCATGAGGGTGAGAGGAGGCACTCAGGGAGGACCAGTAACAAATGATGTTGGACCAGAGGTAGAGGTTCAGGATGCTAATTTGATTTATTTAATGTATACAGCTTGGGAAGAAGAGGCTTATAAAATGTTTTAAGCTGCTCTCTCTCTCTCTCTCTCTCTCTCTCTCTCTCTCTCTCTCTCTCTCTCTCTCTCTC
>NC_058132.1:399708356-399777504 GCF_016433145.1 Gracilinanus agilis
GGGGGGGGCGCGGGGGGGGGGGTTGAAGGGGAAAGGTGGAGCATGAATCATGTAACCATGTTAAAAATGAATATTAATAAATGTTAAAAAAAAAAAAGACTGCCTACCCTTTGATCCAGCCATACCACTGCTAGAGTTATACCCCAAAGAGATCAAAAGGAAAAAGACTTGTACAAAAATATTTATAGCCTCGCTCTTTGTGGTGGCAAAAAAAATTGGAAAATGAGGGGATGTCCTTCCATTGGTGTGAAGGAAGAAGCTTTTGTTATGATTGGACATGCAAAGTAGGAGGGAGGCACAGGAAGTGATGCATAAGTGATCCCTTTAAAGGGAGAAGGTCTTCCACTGGAGAGGGGCTGCTGGTGAAGAGGGCAGCTGATGAAGGAGCTCTTCTGGTCCATGGAGGAGTGCTGGCTGGAATGCTAAAACCTTGGTGAGTTTAAAGGCTGACTGGATCTTCCTGAACTTCTCTTAAGGAACTTCTTTAAATAGACTCTGTGAATGAAAAAGCTTTACTTCATTCACCTCCAGGCCTCTGGCCCTCTGAATCTTAGCTGAGGGTTAATTATATCTACCTGGATTAATTAGAGGATCTTAGTAATTTACCTACCGTGTTAGATTCTTATTTCCTTATTTCCTCTCTCTCTCTTCTCAATTGTAAATAAACTTCCATAAAGTCAATTTTGACTTGAGGTTATTCCTAAATTGGAGAGATTTCCCCTGGTGACCACCTTTTAATATATTGAACCCCCAAACCCCTTTCTCCCCCTTACATTTTTGGCCAACCACTTAGGTTGTGCCAATTACCCTCAATCTTCTGTTCTTTGTGGTGGCAAAAAATTGGAAAATGAAGGGATGCCCTTCAATTGGGGAATGGCTGGACAAATCGTGGTATCTTTTGGTGATGGAATACTATTGTGCTCAAAGGAATAATGAACTGGAAGAATTCCATGTGAACTGGAAAGACCTCCAGGAATTGATGCAGAGTGAAAGGAGCAGAACCAGGAGAACCTTGTACACTGTGACACAATTGATTGTAATGAACTTCTCTACTAGCAGCAATACAATGATCCAGGACAACTCTGAGGGACTTATGAGAAAGAACACTACCCACATTCAGAGGAAGAACTGTGGGAGCAGAAACACAGAAGAAAAACAACTGCTTGATCACATGGCTCGAAGGGGATATGACTGAGGATGTAGACTCTAAGTGATCACCCTAAAGCAAATATTAATAATATGGAAATAGGTCTTGATCAATGACACATGTAAAACTCAGTGGAATTTGGCATAGGCTATGGGATGGGATGGGGGGGAAGGGGAGGGGAGGGGAGGGAAAGAATGTGAATCCTGTAACCATGGCAAAATGTTCTAAATTAACTAATTAAATAAAAATAAAAAAAAAAAAGGTTTGCCATTATTGCTCTAGCCCATTATTTCTTTTCTTTCTTTCTCTCTCTTTTTTTTTAAACCCTCACCTGTGTATTGGCTCTAAGGCAGAAGTGGTAAGGGCTAGGCAGTGGGGGTTAAGTAACTTGCCCAGGGTCATACAGCTAGGAAGTGTCTGTAGTCCATTCCTTCTAATATTGCTTCAGAGTGAAAACTCTGGGTGGAGTTGCCTGGTTACCTACCTGTAGGTATTTCCCAAATGTTTAGTGCTATTCATTACATCATTTACATGTACCTTTGGTTTCTTGAATGGTGGCCTGGAAATCTTTCTAGCTCCCTAGTGTTGTCCATTTGAATGGGAGAATAGTCTGTGAATGGGAGCTGCTTACAATTGGGTTTTATGTAGTTTGGGTAGAGAGGACTGTTTCCTATTAGAGGGATGGTTAGTTAATTTTACATAATTCTGTTATGGCTTAATATAATCATCCTAGTGAAAAGAGATGTAATAGCACAATTTTTACTTGAAGATATGGTGGGTATATTTGGTTTGACCATCTAATTGGAGGTAGGAAGCAATAGAAAGATGAAGATTCATTTGGGCTGTGAAAAGCACAGTCTTAAAGTGAAAAATTAACTAGGGTTCATGGAAATGTGAAAGTACACTATAATATTGAAAAATGCCTCAGAAGGAATTATGGATGGTCTTAATGACATTAGGGGAGGGAGAAGGTATGTGATTAGAGAGGAAGTATACATTTTTGTGAGGGTATTCACATTGATGAAGTTGATATCTTGACCCACAGATGGAGAAAACTATAGAAAGACTGCTGCACATAAGTTTTAGGTCATCAGCAATGACTAAAAACGTGAACTTCCCTAAGGGGTTCTTGGCCCAAAACATATGTCTGTCTAGATTGTCTAGTGTCACCACAGATACAATGTCACCAAATATTGTTTCTTAGGCTAATAGTTGGAAAAAAGTAAAGCATGCAAATTGACAAAGATTATATTATATACATATATAAATATATAAGTATATAATGCATGCTTAAAACTTATTTATTATAACTATACAAACTGAGATGACAAACACTAATTAGACAAATTCGTATATCCTTGCAATCAAAATCCATCAACCAATAGATGCAAAAAATACAAATATCAACCCCTCCAGGAACAAACCACCACCCTGATTCCTTTCGGTTCCACTAGTCCTGACTCATACCAGAGCTCATGACAAGGTTCCCTCTCTGCTCATCTGTAGGTCATGTTATCTGCATGTAAGGTGGTATCCTGGCAAGTTTCTATCAATCAGCATGGTTCTTGAGTGAATGTGGGATGTCTAAATCTCTGAGTTCAGAGAGGGTATAGGAGTAAGTTCTGGTGGCTATTCAGTCAGGCTGAGGCCTCTGATTTTTTTTAATGGTTCTTATTAAGGATACTTATGTTATATCTAAGTACTAATGGGTAATCGATTATGGAAACGATCTATCAAAATTTGATTTCCTAACATCTTTAGTGAATATTCATTGGTTATTTACCAAGTTTGGGGGACACTTTTGTCATTACTGGTTGTTTACCAAGCTGGAAGGACACACACATCATTGTCAAATTATACCATTTATGTTCTTTTCTTATTACAGGAAAACAACTTACATAACTATTTCTTAGTCTCAAAATGGAGGCTTAAAACAAAATCGAGTAACTTATCCTATATTAACATGGCTATTCCCATTAAAGATTATTACTCTCCCCCCCCTCCCCCCGAGAAATGCCAATGTTAGATTGAGCTATGGAAAGATAGGTATACCAATACAATGTTGATGAAGTCTTGACTTGATTCAACTGTTTTGGATATCGATTTAGAATTATTCAAGTATTCAAAAAAAAAAAAGAATTCCCTCTAAGGGGGCAGCTGGGTAGACACTTCCTAGCTGTGTGACCTTGGGTAAGTCACTTAATCCCCATTGCCTAGCTTTTACCACTCTTCTGCCTTAGAACCAAGCCATAGTATTGATTCTAAGGTGGAAGATATGGATTTAAAAAACAAAATTCCCTCTGTACTCCATTACCTCTATCCAATCTGTGCAGGCTCAGGTTCTTTGACCCAAAGGCACAAGGGAGAGATGGAGGAAGAAAGAATATGTAAGTTGGAGAAAGAATCATTAATGCCCTCCCCACTGGTACTTTCTCCCAGCCTATAATCAGAGGTGACTTTATCCAGATCATCCCACTTAATCATTGACAAGCACTGATTTAAGAACACTTGGTGTTAGGTGGTTTTGAAATGTCACTGTTGGAACAATCCTAGCCTTTCCCTCTCTCCCCTATAATCAGAATATGCCTCCTATTTTACATTTCTTTCATCCTGTTAGTGGAATGACTGCTGAGGGAAGGGGTCATCTCTCTCCTCAATGACCAGGAAAGAATAATAATAATAGCAAATGATCAAAATAATGCTTAAACATTTGCAAAGAGCTTTTATTTTATTCCTGGAAACATAAAATTTTAATACTGAAACAGAATATTTAGTCCACTCTTCTAGGCTCCCCTGAAATTGTAATGTGAAATCCAGGTTGAAATAAAAACAAAACATACAATACAATGGTTCAGTGGCAGAAAGGAAGATCCAGTATATTTTAACACAGTGATGGGCAACCTTTTGAGCTTGGTGTGTCAAAATTCGCCAAAAAATCGAACATAATTCAGGTGGTGTGTCACTTTGAGGAAAAAAACCATAATTTCACAATATCTATAGTTTAAATAACAAAAATGTATAATTGTAATATATAACTTTAATAAACCACAATAGGTAAATTAATATAGGTAGAATTGTCATTTATAGTGCAGATCGTCTACACTACACTACAGCAAATGTTTCATCCTCGGCAAGTGGCCCCATACTTCTCTGTAGGCAGCCAAATACTGCCGAGTCACCGAAAATGGCTACTTGTGTCAGTGCTAACATGCATGTCATAGGTTTGCCATCACCGTTCTAACATATTCATTGCAATACATTTGTGATAGCAAAGAACTGGAAGCTAAATGGGTGTTCATATATTGGGAGATTGCTGAATTTAAATGTGTACTTGGATAGGATAATTAGTAATAATCAATTCAGAATTAATTCATTCCATTCACTGGAAGATCAAATACTGAAGTGGAAACTTAAATTCTTTGGTCCTATAGTGAAAAGACAGAATTCATTAGAAAAGACCCTGATGCTTGAAAAGGTTGAAGGCAAAAGGAGAAAGGGACTGCAGAAGTTGAGATGAATATAGTGTCTTGAAGATAATGGACATGGACTTGGACATACTTTAGGAGATAGTAGCTGTTAGAAGGTCCTGGAGAGTCAGACATGACTAAATAACAGTGACTTAGATAGAGGCAGATAGTAGTTCCCCGACTTCTATATGCTTGAGCCCCTAGAGAGAGAGGTCAACCCCTCCCATATCCCAAGTGAGATAAATGAGACTATACAATAGTACATGACAGAATGGGAAAGAAGCTTTAAGAATGTAGGGACAGTCAGATCTATGGGAAAGGAAGGAATTTAAGACCAAGCAAGAGATAGAGAACATTATAAGACGTAAAATGAGTAATTTTTATTATGTTAAATTAAAAAGGTTTTGTACAAACAAAACCAATGCAACCAAAATTAGAAGGGAAGCAACAACCTGGGGAAAAATTTCACAACAAAATTCTCTGACAAAGGTCTAATTTCTTAAATATATTAGGAACTAAGTCAAATTTACAAAAAAAAATCAAGCCATTCCTCAATTGACAAATGGTCAAGGGATGTGAATAGGCAGTTTTCAGATGGAAAAACCAAAATGATCAATAATCACCTGAAAAAGTGTTCTAAATTCCTCCTGATTAGAGAAATGCAAATCAAAACAACTCTGAGGTATGACCTCTCATTTAGCAGATTGGCCAATATGACAGTAAAGGAAAATAATAAATGTTGGAAGGGATGTGGCAAAATTGGGACACCATTGCATTGCTGGTGGAGTTGTGAATCAATCCAATCATTCTGTAATGCAATTTTGAATAATGCCCAAAGGGCTTTAAAAGATTGCATACCCTTTGATCCAGCTATACCACTACTGGGTTTGTACCCCAAAAAGATAGTGAAAAATGTTTCTATAAAAATATTTATAGCTGCGCTTTTTGTGGTGACAAAAAATTGGAAAACAAGAGAGAGTCTCTTGATTGGAGAATGGCTGAACAAATTGTAGTAGATGATGATGATGGAATACTGTGATGCTATAAGGAATGATCAACTGCTTGATTTCTATATGAACTAGGAAGATCTCCATGAACTGATGCAGAGTGAAATGAGCAGAACCAGGAGAACATTGTACATAGTAAAAAAAACATTGTGGGGCAATCAAATGTAACAGACTTTGCTACTAATAGCAATGCAATGATCCAGAATAATCTTGAGGGACTTATTAGAAAGAATGCTATCCATATCCAGAGAAAGAACTGTGGGAGTAGAAATGCAGAAGTAAAATATGTGATTTATCACTTGTTTACATAGATATGTGATTTGAGGTTTTGGTTTTAAAAGATTACTCTATTACAAATATGAAAATTATGAAAATAGATTTTGAGCAATAAGACATGTATAACCCAGTGGAATTGTTTGTCAGCTGGGGTGGGGGATGAAGAAGGGAGGGAGAAAACATGAATCATGTAACCATGGAAAAATATTATAAATGAATAAACAGACAATTTTAAAATAAAAGGAGGTGGGGCATGTTACCCCATGATACTGAGGGAATTGATGGGATTGGGACAGCAGGTTTGTGGGAATTGAGTAAACCACACTGATTCCATTTTGTGACTCAATTCTGAAGCTAGCTTAGTTTCTATTCAATTATGAATATAGTCTAATTTCTGCCATATGAGAAAACTTTATTCGATTATGGGAATTGGGAGAAAACTTTATTGCACTGTTTGAACATAGCCTTGAGTAGCTGGGAAGCTGGATCACTTTCCCCTGTTACTTTAAAGACTCTTAACTAAGGACCCAGGTTATGCTGACCAGAAACCCCTCAGATCCAAAGACTGATGTAAGTTTTCTCATAATTGTGCATATCAAGGAACCCAAATATGTTGACTCCAAGCCCCCAGCTCTATGCATTGACACCTTGCTGCTCTTCCTTTCAAGTCTTCATTCTCATATTATTATGTGTTCTTTTAGTGTTTTACTTTCTGTTTAGGCCATTGGTTGAAAAGAAACTGGTTTCTTTAAGTCAGAGTAGTCACTCATTTAAGTAATGATTTGTGTTCTTGATTTAATGGGGGGAGGGAGCAAGGGAAGAGTGTGCACTAAATATAGCCAGGAGAGAGACTATGGTCAGCAAGGTACACTGAGGGGCAATCTATAAGTTCTATTATATATACTGTCATGAGGTGTTCTCCTGGCACAAATTTAAGCTTCATTGCAACAAATGAAATTTCATTCATACACATTTTTATAGCTTCCCAAAGCTGAGAAAATACCAAATGAGCCTTCATACATATTTAATTGAAGAAAAGTTTGTAAATGAGGTGCTGTTGTTTTCTGAGTCAGTTGCCTTAAAGCACACTTTCTTGTTTGTTCTCTCCTTAGATGGTTTGAAAGGAGAATCTCCTTCTCCAGGTGTGTTGCCAAAGGCATTGCTTGGGGGGAACTCATACCATGGCAGAAAAGCTAGGGGACAGCCAATGAAAGTGAGAGTCAAAATGAGGGCATAAGGAGCTTTGCTCACTAATGTTTCATCAGTTCTACAATTAAATTCAGTCACCGTTTATTTGTTATCAACTCTTCAAGGATTCTTGGCAGTACTACTGGAGTGGTTTGTCATTTCCTTCTTCAGCTCATTCTACAGATGAGAAAACTGACACCAACAGGCCTTAATGTCTTAGGGTCACATAGCTAGGAAGTGTCTGAGGCCTGATTTGAACTCAGGGAGAAGATTCTTCCTGACTCCAGACCTGGTACTCTATCCACTATGACACATAGCTGCCCAACATTTATTGCTAAGTGCTGAGGATACCAATAAGAAAAAAAAGAGCTCCTGCCCACAAGGACTTTACAATCTAATGGGGGAGAGGTAACAACATATAAAAATGAAGGAGAGAAGGTATGATGATGGTGTGGAATCCAGGGAATCCAACTGGTAACATATAGTTGGGAAACACTACCGGAAGCATGCCACACCTCCTTGAGATGTCCTGGAGTATTATTATGCAATATGAAGTGACAGATAGAGTTAATTTGGAGAAACAGAAAAAGGTTTATATGAGCCAGTGGAGAGTAAAATAAGTAGAACCTAAAGAAAAATATGCATAGTTACTGCAATAGTGTAAGTGAAAAAACCACTAAGAGGAAGCCAAAACTCTAAGCAAATGAAAAACCAATAATAATCCTGGAGAACAGACAATGAATCTCTGGCCTCCTGACAGAGGTATACATTGTCAGGTGGTCATTGTACAAGATGATTTTGCTCAATTTTTCTTCATTGCCACTTTTTTTTTGTTTTTGTTACAATTAGGAATTAAGTAAGGGAGGATGAGGCAGAAAGGCTGTATTTCCAGAAATGATTGTGCCATAAAAACAAAATGCATCATGAAGACATTTTTAGAGTTATTTGTAATATCTTAAAGAGCTCCATGTTGACTGGGAGTGAGTTAGTTTATTGTGACACATGAACAGCACTTTCATTAGCCCTGCTAAGGAAAGGGGAACAGATTGCTAAGAATGTAGATGGAGCAGCCTGTGTGATATGAATCCCCTTGTAAAGTCAGAGTACTTAGCTGGTTTCAATTAAACCTAGGGGGAACCAAAGGGCGAAGGCTATATTTGACAGGAAGTTCTCAGCCTACAGGAGAACCTGATGGGACTAAGTTTCCAACAGAACTATGGCGAGGTCATCAATCTATCCAATTGACACTAATTAGTATTTATTAAGCTCTTACATAACCCCATCCTCAATGATGGAGATGCAGATAAAATGAAAAGCAGACCCTGACCTCAAGGAGCTTATGTTCTACTACATTCTTATACATGTTCTGGTGCTCAAGAAGTAAGATAAATATAAATAAAGCTGCTCAGAATATAGGGCTTCATGAATCGAGGGGTGGTTCAGCTTTGTCAAAGCTGTTCAGTGGTATTGTGGGTTTGAGTGTGTGTTCAGCCTTAAATATGACCTGTAGTGTCTCCACATCTCAAATTCTATCTTAGTAATCAGGAGTGACTTTTCCCAAACTCTGTATTTCTATTCATTTGGCACCAACTTAATTGGGTAGAGGATATACTAGAGGATCAGGGTAGACCAAGGGGATTAGTCAATAGGAAATCAATCAGTCAACAGGCATTTATTAAGTGTACTATGTGTCAGGATTTGTACAAAACTTTGAGGAGACAGATTAAAAAGTGAGAAAATTCCTACCCTCATGAAGCATAGATTCTGCTGGGACAAGGTGGGATTGATAGGGAGGTAGAATACAACTTGTTCACACATAAGGAAATACAGGATTTATACACACACACACACACACACACACCCCAAAGTGATTGGGTTGGGAATACTAACAACCAGGCTAAGCAGAAAAATTCTCTTTTGAAGGAAATGGTATTTCAGCTGAGCTTAGAAAGGAGCACCCAAAAGGTATAAGTAGGGATGAAGAGTTTTGGGGGATAGTCTATGAAAAGGTATTGAAGTGGCAGTTAGAAAATTGTATACCAATGGACTTATTGCCATATTGTGGAGGTATCTCTTCCTACAATAAATATCTTGCTCAGGGTAAATGAAAGTGGCAGAGCTCCTAGGATCATAAACATTAGAATTAGAAAGGACCTTAGAAATCTCTCGTTTATATATGATCAAAATTTATTGTCATTCCACCTCCCCTTCTGTCTTGCAACCACAAACTCTATTCTTTATCCAAACTGTGAACTCTAAACCTTCTACCCCTCAGATCTTCCTTAGGCCATCATTCCTATACTAGCTTTCCTTTCCCTTCCTCATCTTGACCTTTTGCTGAACCAGCTCAACTCCATGCTGACCTTTTCTTCTCAGTCCCTTGCTGCCTTATCATATGGCTAATTTTATCCATCTAAGTCTCAGTCTTGGATTATAACCACCACCCTTGCCTTCAGTTCTACACAGATACTGCTGACAGAAGCTTGAGAAAATTGTAAAACCATGCTGACTGTGGCTACTTCTAGTTTATGTTACTTTACTTTGTCAGGGCTTTTGGTGCTTCAAAACAATCTTTTTACATCTAACTCACTCATCACAGGAGCTTTTCCAAGCCTTTCATGGCTCCTTGCATCTCTCATGGCTTCCTCTCCTCCTACCCTCTCAGGTAAGAATCTTGCCTCATATTTTTCTGAAAAACTTGAGGCCACTTGCTGAGAACTTCCTCTTCTCTATTCCTCCTTATCTCACATCCCTCAGATGCATTCTGTTGTTATCCCTTCATCCCTGTCTCACATGAAGAGCTGACCCTTATCCTTACTAAGGAAAACCCCTCTACATGCAAAAGTGACCCCATTCCTTTCTGCTTTCTCCAGCAAATAATTCTCTCCATCATCCATACTCTCACTCATCTTCAATCTCTCTTCTGCTGACTGCTTCCTTGCTGCCTAACACATCCAAGTCTCTCTCATCCTTAAAAAACTCACACTTGTTTTGTCTCTCTCCCTTCTATCAAACATTGGTTACAGGCTCTTTTTATTCTCACACTTACTTATTATCATGTATCTTTCCCCCCCTTTTTTGTGGCTAACCTTCTTAAGAAGGTTGTCTATAATCCATGTCTCTACTTCTTTATTTTTATTCTCTTTTTAACTCTCTACTACCTGGCTTCTGACCTCATCATTCAACTGAAAGTACTATCTCCAAAGTTACCAGTGATCTTTTAAGTGCTAAGTCCAATGACCTTTTTTCATCTCCAACCTTCTTGATCTCTCTGCAGCCTTTGACATTTGATCATCCTCTTTTCTTTGATATGTTCTCCTTTCTAGGTTTCCAAGCCATTATTCTATCCTGGTTCTCCTCTTACCTTTTTGACCACTCTTTTTTCTCCTTTGCCGGAATTTCAGGTCATGCCCACTAACCATAGGTATCCTCTAGGGTTTTGTCTTCCACTTTCTTTATCCTGTTTATGGACCCTTTTCTCTTCTCCCTTTATACTATTTCATTTGGTGCTCTCATTAGTTCCCATGGATTTCAGTGTTTGAAGATAGGTGAAGAGGAAAACAAGCACCCATCTACCACCTCTCTCCTGTTCCCCTAGAGGTAGAAATTGCAATCTTCCTTATAAGGGGTGGGCCAAATTCCAAAGATAGCTATTCATGCCATTGCTGAGCCATATGTCTATATACTTATATAATCCATGTAGATTTATCCATCTTACCTGGATACGCACAAACATTTGACATTTGAAAAGACTTGTTCAGGTTAGGGAGCACCATTAAGGAGAAAAACTGGAAGAAGTGGTTATGACTGAATTCCAAGCCTATGAACTACCTCAGGATCTTAAAATGTTCCAGAGTCTTCTATTAGAAGCTGGCATTCATCTTCCACCCATTATTCTCCTCATTTGTTTTATAATAAGTCTTGAGTATTCCTTCTCCTTACCAAAATAATAGCATTTAAGAATTATGAAGAAATGTGGATAGGCCGTCGTGAGTTGCATGAGATGGTAGTGTCCTTGAAAATATAGGAATGTGGCCTAGGTAGACAATCAATTTTCCAATTCTGGAGAACCAAGAAAATGGAGTTCATGAAGTGCTAAAAGTTTGCTGGAATGTTGGTAAGTAAGCCAGAGAGTATCATAATAGATTTGAACTTCTCATACTGGTGCTAAATTCAGTCTTCCAGTCATTCCGAGAATTCCCTCCTTTTCCTCTCCTACCCCAAACCTCCACCTTAAGTTGAATTTTTTTTTTTTAAACCCTTACCTTCTGTCTTGGAGTCAATTCTGTGTATTGGCTCCAGGCAGAAGAGTGGTAAGGGCTAGGCAATGGGGGTTAAGTGACTTGCCCAGGGTCACATAGCTGGGAAGTATCTGACATCAGATTTGAACCTAGGACCTCCCGTCTCTAGTCCTGGCTCTCAATCCTCTGAGCTACCCAGCTGCCCCCTGAAGTTGAATTTCTCGAAGGTCCAATTTTGTAAATATGTTGACCTGGCTTAACTGGTCCTGCAAGTAAGGTTTAAACAGAAGGGAGGGCTAGTCTCAGATGGTGATTGCTTCCAAATCCCTGTAATCAGGGTATAAGTATAGCTTTTCGTTCTTTTGTATGACCATCACTGAGATCTCCAGAGGAAAGCTGAGTAGCTGGAGAAATCTTTTTCACAGTTTGGTATTGAGATAGTCCTAGACTGGGTGAAGTTTTCAGATATGATGAGAGAATATTGATGTCTGGTTGAGACTATGACCTCTTAATCTCAGTTTTTCACATAAGCCAGTTGAAGAGGTGAATTCTTGGACTCACTGGTGCCAGACAAGAACCCTAGATTCTTGTATTTTCTGGTGAAGTTCTTTTTTCTTAAACCCTTACCTTCTGCTTTAGAATCAATACCATATATTGTTCCAAGGCAGAGGTGTAGTAAGGGCTTGGCAATGGGGGTTTATATAGCTAGGAACTCTGTGAGGGCCAGATTTGAAACTGGGACCTTCCATCTCTGTGTCTGCCTTTCAATGTACTGAGCCATCTAGCTGCCCTTATGAAGTTCTAAGACAGCATTGATTGGGGGATAAATGATTGGTAATGACAGAGTAGGAAGAAGTACTGACAACAGTCAGAGAATATGTACAAAACTTCCATGTGTTTTGAAGGTTGTACCAATAACTCCCCTGGAGCCCCAAGAAGTTTTTGGTAGCTTCTTATTAAGGCACATATAATGGGCTCAGATTAAATTACGTGATGCTCCCTGACTTCTACCATCATAGGCATTTCTTGGATGGAGTGGAGGGTGAAGAGGTGCATTAAAATTTGCCTTAGTTGCAAGAGGTTTGCAAAATTTCTAGATGTTCCAACAGTGTCATAAAGTAGAAAGAAGACCAGACTAGGAATTAGAAGATCTTTCAAATTCTTCTGATTCTATTTACTAGCTATGTGACCTTGGACAAATAACTTCTGAGCTTTGGTCCTCAGTTTCACTGAATCAAAATTTTAAGTTGGAAAGATCTTCAAAGTCTTCACTTGAAAGTTTCTATTGAGAGGTGACTCAGTATCTCTCGGTTAGCACATTTTACTTTTGGATGACTATTTGTTTGGTAATTTTCTTTTATATTGTAGTGGGTGAGAGATGAAATGATTGAGGAAACAAAGGTTCCATCTTCTGTGCATATTGATTTGTTAAGCAATGCATGCCAAAGGCATAAGAAATTGGGACTAGAGCCCTTCCTCAGTTTAGGGATGGACCCTGAATACAAGGGGAGACTGACTTTTATATATTAAAAACAATCAAACAAGACCAACTAGTTAAAAGGAAACAATACAACATTAGGCAATCTAATTTCTAGTTGGAGGAAAGATTAAGGACTTTCCAAGTTGGGAGCAGGAGAGTGAACAGGTACAATTCCTTGAATTTGGAAAACGTGTTATCCCTTCTCCCAAGTGTCTGGAAACAATCAAAGGAACAATAATTGATTGTTTAGTACAGGGCCAGTTTTTAGATAAGTCATATGGGTTGCCTGAGATGTACAATTATGAGGAATCTCCTTGTATTAATCTTTGGATCTGACTGTGTTTCTGGTTAACATACCTAACAGGTCTCTAAACAACAGTTACAATTGGTTCAGTTTCCCAACTTCACAGGCTAGGTTCAAATAATGCGATAAGATTTTCTCCCATTTCCCACAATTGAATAAAGTTTTCTCAAAGGATAGAATTTGGACTAGACCCATGATTGAATAGAGACTAAGCTAGCTCTGGAATTGAGTCACAAGATGGAGGTGAGTGTGGTTCACTCAGTTCCCATAATTAACCACTTGTTGTCCTAATTCTCTCAGTTCCTTCAATATAGAACCCACATATGACTTTCTCCAATTTCTACTCATTTCTCAGCATTCTGTGCTCTGGGGCCCATCAGAATTAACCCAATTCCCTTTCATTTGACAAAGCTACTTGGAGACAGTTATTGTGTTCAACCTACATGTTCTCTTCAGGTCCCATCAATTGATCTTCATAAATTATGATTTCATCATGGCCTTTCACTCTCCTGGTTATTTTCTTCTGTGTGGTCATCGGAGTGGGATGGCAGCGAGTGTGCCTATCAAAGCTTTTAAGAACTTGGATCCAGCTTTGCTGGGTTGTCTGGGAATCCCAGAACAATGACCAAGGACCAAATGGGCTGTCATAGTTTTCATCATTGCTATCTAGGCATTGTTTTGAGTTCAGAGTGATAGCAGGGTGGACAAATTCCAGTATATAGTTGCAAACATAAAGTCTTTCTTCATAGAAGGCTAATGTATGAATGTAATTTAAAGTGTACCCTTCATTCTAGCAGATTCACCTATTTCAGGGAGGGCATCTAAGTGGAGTGATGGATAGAGTTAGAAGTTAGAAGATTCATCTTCCTGAGTTCAAATCTGGCATTAGACAACTTACTAGCTATGGACCCTAGGCAAGTCATTAACTTTGTTGGCCTTAATCTCCTCATCTGTAAAATGAGCTGGAGAAAAAAATGGCAACCCATTCCAGTATCCTAGCCAAGAAAACTCCAAATGGGGTCATGAAGAGCCAGATATGATTGAAAACCATAGGACAACAACAAAAAAAGCATCGACTTCAGGAGTTGCTATGAGGATCAGCTGAGGTGATATATTTAAGTTATTTCAATGCTTCAGACATCTCTGAGGTAATCAATATGGGTACTCCTCCCACTGAGGTAGACTGTAATTGATCTACAGCTTGTGACCAAAAATTTAACATTAAGTATATCCATCAATGGATGTCCCTCCCCATTTCTATAAAAATTTCTATAAAGAAGTTGCTGGGGGAAGGGTGGGGGAAAGGTGACTTCTCTTGTTTTTATTTACTTTTCTGTGTGTATAATGCTTTTCCCCAATAGAATGAAGGTCCTTGAGCATTAATAACTTTTTCATTTTGTTCTCTGTCTCCCCAGTACCTTAGCATATAGTAGGTATTTAATTAATATTTATTGAATTGGGGTGGAAAAAGAAAATAGGTTTAAAAGAAAATGCTTACCTTCCATCTTAGAATCAATACCATGTATTGTTTCAAAGGCAAAAGAGCGGTAAGGGCTAGGCAATGGGTGTTAAGTGACTTGCCCAGGGTCACACAGCTGTCTGAGGTTATATCTGAACCCAGGACCTCCCATCTCCAGGCTGAGCCAACAACCTGCCCCTAAAATAGATTTTAATCTTTGTTCTCTGGAACATACCATGAGCTCTTAGCACCATGCTTTTGCTCACACTATTCCCTATGGCTGGCATGCGCTTGTTTCCCTTCTTTTCCTATTACTCTCCATGCTTTACGACTCAATTCAACAGCTACCCCTTCTTCAAAGCTTCCCTTGAGATCCCAGGCAGTAATGACTTTCTACTCTCTCCATAAGTATTCTCTTATTGTCTCTCCACTTTGTGTTTTTTAACAATTTTTGTTTAGTCCCATCCAATTTCTTGGTAGAGGAAATAGAAGCAAGATAAGAACGGTTAAAAAATCTCCAGGGAGGCAGCTGGGTTTTAGTTCAGTGGATTGAGAGCCAAGCCTAGAGACGGGAGGTCCTAGGTTCAAATCTGGCCTCAGACACTTCCCAGCTGTATGACCCTGGGCAAGTCATTTGACTCCCATTGCCTACCCTTACCACTCTTCTGCCTTGGAACCAATACAGAGTATTGACTCCAAGACGGAAGGTAAGGGTTTAAAAAAAAATCTCCAACAATTATATTGCGGGGGGGGGGGGGGGGAAGAGAAGCATCAAAGAAAGGTGAGACTGCTGTTCAAAGCAGAAGATATAATAATGGACAGTGGAGAGAAGGCCTATGAGGTCACATTCATCCTAGTTTCACAGGTTTCTCTGAGTCATGCAAAATAGAGCTAATGCATGCAACAGAGCAGAACTAGCCTAAGTCATTAGCAAAGGCAGTTTATGAAACGTGGTTGCATTAGAATAGTTAAGGTGCTAGAAACCTTAACTTGGTTCAATTCATCCACCAGAAGTTCATTCAGCCTCTATACGAACTTTTTCCAAGTTAAATTTTGTTTATTTTTTTTTATCAATTATCAAGCATTTTTCTTCTCTTATGCCCTCTCCCCCACAAGCCCAATACTAATCCTTTGTAACAAAAAATTTAAAAGAAGAAAATAAGTTTAGCAAAATTAACCATCACATTGACCAAGTCTGACAGAATGTGCAGTGTTCTAGATTGTCTCCTACATTTGCAAAGAAAGGATGGAAGTTTTCCTTTTCATCTTTTTTTTTTTCCTTTCAGGGTCAAATGTGGTCAATTTCATTAACTTTTTGTTGTTTCTATAACCGTTGTTTCCTTTTTCATTGCAGTCATTGTGCAAATTGTTCTCTTGATTCAATCTCTCCTTGAAATTATCTTTTATGTACTTTGTATACACTTATTTGGGTACAAGTTGTATCCTCTTCCATAGAGTGCAAATTTCTTGGAAGCATGATTGCCTTTTTTTTTTTTTCCACAATGGTAGCAACTTAATAGATGTTTTTTGAATTGGGTTAAATTAGATAGCCAAAGCTAACATTTTTATTTTCCCAAGCTGCTTAAATGTTGAATGATAGCTTCCTTTGGAAGGGATCTGTCAACTTCAAGAAATTTTCATACTCTTCCATTAGGAGATCATCTTCAAAAAAGTATGGAGTGGCCTACCTTTATCTCTACAGAGAAGCAGATGAGAAGAAATCATATCTTCTTTGGATCAGTAGTGAACTGCTTGGGCTATAAGCTCATGATTAGCTAAAGTTCAATAATGGAGCCTTGGCATTCTTTCATATATCTATCAGGTTTGTCCAGGGAGCTGGTGAATCAGTATGTAACAGGGCTCAAGAAAGATAACAGAATGTCTTGCAGGGCCCAGTCATGGAGTACCTAAATCTTGTTTGTTCATTAGGTAGGCCACCTGGGTTTTGAAAACCATATTAGTTCTCCTGGTAGTATGGCATTCTTCTTATGTAGAGCAATATTTTGGTGCAGAATGCTTGGAAAATGACTATTCTATGCTCCTCTTCTGGGTTGGGTGTGGAGTATGGCCTCCTCGAAGAATGGAAGGTTAAGAATTATTAGTCAATCATAATATTTTTAAATAGTCATAATGACCTGAGGCCTGGGATGGCCTGGGTATTGCCTTAGCAGTTGGAGAGATCCAAGTAGCTGGGAGACACCAAAAGTTTTTATGCTTATGGATAAAATAGAGAAATAAGAGCTAGATTAGTCCTTGTGAAGCCTATGGACCTCTTCTCAGAATATGTTTTTAAATAATAGAAGGAAATGCTAAATTTAAGTTAGAGGTTAGTAAAAATGAAGATGTAAATTTTTTCCCATCCAGTTCACAGACCTGTTGAAATTAATCTCTTGGGGGAATAGATCTTTAGTGATCTTACGGATCTGTTATTGGTGTTATGGCATTTAACATTTTTGTCAATGATATCTTGGCTTAGAGAGTGGATTGTAGACAAGAACAGATGCAGAGTCACAAGGAAACTGAAGGGAGATGAGTGATCAAAGATAGAAGAGTACATAGGACCATGAGTTCTCAAGCACCAAGATATCTTAGATATCTTCCAAGCTGTCCAAATTCTCAGCTTTTAAGTGAGGAAACTAAGACCCTAGAGGTTAAGTGACTTGCCCAAAGTCATTCAGGTCGTAAGTTGCAAAATGAGGAATGGAATCTGGTTCCTTTGGTGTTTTTTTTTTCACAGCACCCCTTGGCCTCAAAGAACCCAGGATGAGAATAACATTTTTTTTTAACCAAAAAAAAAATTGGTTTTGTACATGGAGTATATTATAAACTCAAGACAATTCCATAGGCAAAAAGATTAACTTCCACATCTATCACCTATCTCTGCAAAAAGTTTATATAGAACATCTATCCACTCAAAACCAACATACTCTCTTCCTTGAAATGCCATCCAGGTTTTCCCAAGATGACCTCCAGACTGAATGTTTATCTTGGAATGTCCTCAGAAGACTCTGTCAAAGATTAGATGACAAGATTAAACTCCCAGAGGCTATTCAAATGGCAGGAGAAAAGACAGTGGGGAAAAGTTATTCTACTTTTGTCTTCTTTACTTGTGGCTTGTGGTCTCCTCCTCCTTCTCTGCCTCCTCTGAAACCACCTGGACCTCCAAAGTTTGCTTGGCCTCTGTCACCAAAGCCCCCTTATCCTCCTTTACTGCCTCCTCGACTACCATAGCCTCTACTCCCACTGCCAGTGACCATCCCCTCAGCCTTTACAGCCACTCAGCTAGGCCCACTCCAAAATTACTTTGTTTCCATACATTCCCTAATCTTCTGTTGCCTCTTTCTAGTTTTAGCATTTTTTGTGCGTTGCAGTTCATAAAACCGTACCCTTTAGAAAAATTACATATTTTTTCCAGATTACATGTAAATCAATTTGAATAATAGATATGTAAAAAATAAATTTGAATAATAAATTTTTTGGATTGATTCCTTGGTGCAGCATTAATGGTCTATCTTCTGTCCCTTCAGCTCCAGCTGGATGACTCTACCTTCAATTTCTTTTCCATCTTTCACAGAGACAAATTCAAAGGGTATATACATTTTAGATTGGCCTTCATTGCAAGCTGATGAATATGGGCTTCTCAAACACTTGCAATGTTTTTTGAGTTTGCTGGTTTGCTGTTGTTTTACTCCAGAAATCATTCTTCCCACCTCTTGAATTCTCTTGTCTTTGACTTTTCTCCTTCTGTAGTCCAGAATGAGCAGCCAACCATTTTGTAGATTTTGTAGCACGGTTCCCTAAATTGCTTTCCAGAATGGTTTTTACCAACCTATGGTTCCACGAACTGCATTAGTGTGACTTTTTCTTCAGGTCCTCAAGCATTTGTCATTTTGGGGGTCAGTTTTGCCAATTAGAACATCAGAGTTGCTTGAATGTGCATTTCTTTATTAGTGATTTGAACAATTAAAAAAATTTGCCAGCTGTGTGACCCTGGGCAGGTCACTTGACCCCCATTGCCCACCCTTGCCAATCTTCCACCTATGAGACAGCGCACCGAAGTACAAGGGTTTAAAAAAAAAATTGGCTATAGAGACTTTGAATATCCTTATCATTTTTAGTGGGTATTGGGGAAATTTGAAGGATTTAAGATACTGAGTAGTAGGGAAGAGAGATGGAGAGTAGGTTAACTTAGGAAAAATTTAACTGAAAAAACAGGACAACCTATCTCTACTTTCTTTTTCCCTGCAAAGGGCCTTCGACCTTGTTGACACAGATTCAGGAGAGATATAATAGATATTATATATTTACAAAGAGATGGAAAGTACCTTTTTGTAGAGTTTTCTATCAGTAATAGTAACAAGGAGCTCGGAAAAAATTCTGGCAAAGAAAAATTCTCATTAAGACCATATGCTGTATTTCTAATCTATGGATTTCTTAAGTACTTTACCAACATTTAATTCATTTTTACAACATCCCCTTGAGGTACTTGAAGTGCAGAGCTGTTAGCCCCTATTTAGGGATGTGAAGGAATGCAGAAAGAGAGAGGGTTAAATGGCTCACCCACAGTCACACAGGGAGTCAGTGACAGAGCCAGGGTGAGAATTCAGAATTCAGTTTGAGTTTCTGTGTTAAGATCCCTAAGGGCACATTTCCTTTCTCATTTGCATAAATCATCAACATTTTTTTGAGCTTGTGCTGAGAAAGTCCTTAAAAAAAAGTAGAAACTCCCTTTCCTTTTTGCTGTCCTATGAACCAAATTCTTTAGCTTTAATAGTGATATTTGTTAGTTTTTCCTAAATTGGAGCTTGTCAGAAGGGGCCATACATTTGTTTAGAGGCAATGGCAAAGTGTGAGCTCAAATTAAACAAAGCAGATCATTTGATGGCTGCATAAACCATAATTTTCAAAAGGTGTTTCAAAACATATCTGATGACAAAAACCTACTATATTAGATTTTGGCTAGTTATCAGAAGAATGAGAAAGTATATGCGTGTGGAAATAGCTCCTTCTAACATATATTTTCTGTTTAGATCTGGAAATGGGAAACTAGAGCTTTAAGAAAAACAGAAGCTCTGTGAAATTTCATTCTGGATATATGTGAGGATTCTGTACTACAGAACAGTGTATGGACTGAAGCTGTAATGAGACATCACTCACAATCTCTGCATAGTTAGAAAATTCTTAGCTTATGACCTCATCTGTCAGATGGACCTTAGGTATCTCTGGTATTGAGATTTCAGGGCATGAACTGCATTTCCTGAAAACCCAAATCAGTATTTCTCCCATTGTTAATGCTCAATAAATATCAATAATCCTTTTGAAAGTGAAAACATATGTATCCTGTTAAGGAAAAACCTTCCCTCCTCACTAAATGCCTAAGGTCTTCCTGATAACCTGTGGCCTTTCTTCTTAACCATTAGAAACAGATTCTCTCTCTGTCTCTGTCTCTGTCTCTGTCTCTGTCTCTGTCTCTGTCTCTGTCTCTGTCTCTGTCTCTCTCATTAATTAATTAGAGGAGTAGACAGGACCTAGATTTTTTTTAAATCAGTCTATCAATCGAAGGGGCAGCAAAGTCGCACAATGGATAGAGCTTTACTTGGCAGTGCCTAGTCTAGAAGACCTAAATTCAAATCTGTCTGCAGATACTTAATAGCTGTGGGATCCTGGACAAGATACCTAACCCTTTTTGCTTCAGTTTCCTCATTAATAAAATGAACTGGAGAAGAAATGGTAAACCACTCCAGTATTTTTGCCAAGAAACTCCCCCAAAAGGACATTATGACAGCTGTGTGACCCTGGGCAAGTCACTTGACCCCCATTGCCTGCCCTTACCACTCTTCCACCTAGGAGCCAATACACAGAAGTTAAGGGTTAAAAAAAAAAAAAGGGCATTATGAGTTGGACATGACTGAAAATGACTGAACAACAAAAATCAAAAGCATTAAAACTGGTGTGAGTAACCTAGTTAATCAAGTAGGGTAGGATTAGAAGACTTCATACGTTTGGAAGGAATGTAGTGACACTACATAAGAAGTGTATTTGCATGGGCTGAGAAGATGCAGTCACACCTTGTGTGAATCTTCTATTCAGTTAGCAAGTTTGTTTGGAATCAAGCATTTCAATGTCTAGCCAGCATAAAGAGAACCCTTCCCTCTAAGCCTCAGAGAGGGAATAGCTTAGATAGGAGTGGAGATAAGAGTCTGTCTCTTTCCTCCTCTTTTTGATCAGAGGATGTCCACATGAGCTTCTAAGGTTCAGAAGATTTGAGATTTCCTGCAGGAATCCTAGCAGTGTTCCCAGAATCAATGGCAGTATCTACATGGGAAGCTGGGGAGAAACTGCACTGAGGAAAGGGAGCTTCAGCACTTTACAAGAAGTTAGCCTTCAGAAAGTCACACTATACTTAGGGAGAACCTCATGAAGGCCCCATGAAGGGGAGAAAAGGATTTAGGTTAAAAGACTTTTTTGGTTGTTCATTCATTTTAGTTATGTCTAATTCTTCATGACCACATTTGTCCTTTTTTTGGCAAAGATAACAGAGTAGTTTACCATTTTCTTCTTCAACTCATTTTACAGATGAGGAACTGAGGTCAACAGGGTTAAATGATTTGCTCAGATGACACAGCCACTAAGTGTCTGAGGCCAGATCTGAACTCAGGAAGAGGAGTTTTCTTGATTAGATAGAGCCCAATGCTCTATCTACTTCGCCACCTAATTGCCCCTAAAATACTTTTAGGAGTTGTGAATTTAACTTCATTGCCACATGAAATCTATAGATAGACTTGAGCCTACTTTCCTTTGGACTCCAAATGCACTTGTGGGAGAGTGTGTCACAGACTTTTGTAGGCATGCTTTATCCCAATTGTCCTTTTTGTACCACCTAAATAAATACCATTAACTAAAAGCTAAGTTTGATGGACTAATTGATATGAACTATAATCAATGAGGGAAATGCCCCAGTGAAGACTTACATGCCATAGTACTAGAACCGTACCCCCTTTCCCCTCAAGGTTTATCCCTAGAACCTTTCTCCCTGAGGGGAGAAATAGTAGTCATATTTTTCAGACACCACCTGCTAGCTGCTAGTCCTAGTTTATATTTGGAAAGTGAATCCAGAGACAAGGTTGGACATACATATGTATTACATGCATATATATGCAGGTATAGATATTCACATCTATTTAAGTATACATTTGTATGTACACACTCACGCATGTTTATATATAATGTACCTTTCCTTGGTGTTATGAGGGAAATGAAAGAATCTTCCCCAGAATCTATCAAAACTAATAATGTGGACCTGGTAGATTGTGGGACTATTTCATGCAGAAAAATGCTAGAAAATGAAGAGTGAGGAAACCCGCTTGGAGTTCATGTGACATCCTCCACTTTGTGCCACATGGAGGATATACCATGTAGAGGAGATTCTGGATATCTTGGCATCTTCCACTCCCCACTCCAATTTTCCTTCAGAGCTATGAAAAACCTCTGTTTAAATATATATTCATTTTATTTTTTTAACCAATTATATGTAATAAATTTCCACACAAGTTTTCCTAAGTTATATGATCAAACTTCTCTCTCCCTCCCTTTCCTTTCCCCTCCTGGTGTTGGCAGGCAATTCGCTGTGGGTTCTACATATATTATCCTATAAAACATATTTCCATATTGGTCATTTTTATAAATTACTAACCTTATAAAACCAAAACACCAAATCATAAACCCAAATAAACAATTGAAAAACCATTTACTTTCATCTTCATCCTAAATCCAACAGATAACTTTCTCTGGAGGTGGTGAACATTCTTATTGTATGTTCGGGGTCCCACAATTGCTACATGTCATATTCAGTACCTGGAGAAAGAATAAAAATCCCTTAGACAAGAGGAGAAAAACCCATCAAGAAGATATGTGAGCTAGCCCTGGACGAAGGTAGTTAGTAGCCTTCTGCTGCACTATATGAATTTCCTGTTGGATTCCTTTGTACATATTGCCAGTCCTCTATATCTATCTGTCTTCCTTCCTCTTCTCCTTCTCTTTCTCTTTTCTCTTTCTCCTCCTCCTCCCTCCCCCCTTACTTTCCCCTCCTTCCATTCCACTTTTCCTCCCTCCCTCCCTCTCTCTCTTTCTCTTTTTCTTTCTTTCCATATGCTTCCATATGCATCCCTATATTATCTGCCGATCCTACCTTCCATGGGATTTTAATATTCTCCAGGTTAACCCTAAATGATTTTAAATCTTCTTACATGTGGGAGAAATATACATTTGACTTATATTTAGGGGTTCAAATATATAAAGTGGGGGGATATTTACTTCCTTCCTATGTTATAGAACTGTGTTGGTGAACCTATGGCATGCATGCCAGAGTGTGCTGGAGGGGCTGCTCCCCTTCTCCTCTCCATGAGTGTCTGAGACATTTCTCATATAATCTACTCCTCTGTCCAATAGCTTCCTTCCTCCCTTGTCTGGGGTAAGGCGGGATGGGTGGGTGGACTCATAGGTGTAGTGAGGGTTGCAGTTTGAGCACTGGGTCTCTAAACGGTTCACCATCACTGCTATAGAATATAGACATAGAAGATGAGATACTGATCTAGTAACAAGGTATAAGCACCATGTGACCCCACCCCCTTTTTTAAAAAACCCCTTACATTTTTTCTGCCTTAGAAGGTTCCAAGGCAGAAAAGTGGTAAAACTAGGCTATTAGGATTAAGTGACTTACCCAGTAGGTAAGAAGTATCTGAGGTCAGATTTGAACCCAGGTCCTCCTGACTCCAGATCTGGGGTTCTATCCACTATGCTACCTAGCTGCCACTCTAGTGATCTCTTTATGAAGTATGAACATTTTCCTCTCACTGAGTCAGAAGTTGTTGTTGTTTAGTCATTTTCAATTGTGTCTGACTCTTTGTGACTCCTTTTGGAGTTTTCTTGGCAAAGATACCAGAATGGTTAGCCATTACCTTTTCAGTTCATTTTACAAATGAGGAAACAGAGGACAGCAGGGATAAATGACTTCTCTAGGGTCACATAGCCAATAAGTGTCTGAAGCAAGATTTGAATTCAGGTCCTCCTCTCTCTAGACTAGACCCAGTGGTTTATCCATTGAGCCACCTTGCCTCCCAGAATCAGAAAGGGATATTCAAATAAACTGGCCACATCTTGAGGGCTTTACATAGTTAAGCCTTGAGAGGCAGGTCAGATTGAGAACTAGCAGTCAAGGAAGAATCCCATACTCAAAAGGAATAATTTTGAAGGGGAGAATATTTTTCTTTCTTTTCTTCTCTGTTTTTGGTTATGACAGTGGAGTTAGTCACTTAGAGTTGGAGACAACCCTATTGAGTCGAGTTGGAGAGTAGAGACAGACACCTCACTGACTGCTTGTTTGTACCCTAGTGTCTGAGGATAATCTAAAAAAAACTTGGAAAGAAATATGAATTGATTCAAAGTGAAGTGAGCAGAAACAGGAGAACATTGTATGCAGTAACAATAATATTTTAAGGATAATCAACTATAAAAGGCTCTCTGCAATAGGATGACCCAAGACAATTCCAAAGAATTCTCCACAAAAAAAAAATGCTATTTACCTTCTGAGAAAAAACTGTTGGAGTCTAAATGTTGGTGGAAACCTACTGTGTTCTCTTTTGCAACATGGCTAATTAGCAACATGGATAATGTATATCACAACACATATATAATCTATATAAAATTGCTTTACCTTCTTAAAGGTGGGAGGAGGAGAGGAAAGGAGAGAATTAGAACTCAAAAGAATAAAAAAATGTTAAAAATTGTTTTTACATGTAATTGGAAAAATTAAGTTTTTAAAAATTAAAATTATATCAAACATGAGAAAAACAGATTCTATATAAGGTGGGGGAAGAATGTGACACCCCCTCTGAATTACTACCTCAATTTTTTTGGAGGAGTGGGGATGAGATGAGAAAATAATATAATTAGATAAAGAGTTTCTCCCATGTCTTTCTTCATAAATACATAGAATCATTTCCTGGTGCTAAACAGATTGTTTAGCTCAGCAGAGCTCAATGGATCATTCTTTTTTCCCATTCACAATGAAAAACATAGTTGATGTTTCTTCATTAAAATAATGAGAAGAGAGACTCTTACAGAAAAAAGTATTAAAAGGATTTTAGCAAGGACTAGGAGAAAATAAAGTGAATAGATGGACTGAAGTCTTATACAATCTATTATAAGTTGAAATCATCAACTAAGTCTCCCTGCCTTAAAGAAAAAAGAAAAGTTAAATGAGAGTGATATTAAAATAATAACATAGCTAGCATTTATATAGTGCTTTAAGGTTTGTAAAGCACTTAGCATATATTATCTCATTTGGTCTTCCCAACAAGCCTATTTTACAAATAAGGAAACTGATGCTAATAGAAGTTACATGAGATATACAGGGTAACACAACTAATATCTTAGGTGGGATTAGAACTCAGGTCTTCTTGACTCCAGGTACAACACTCTATCTTGCTACTTAAAATTCAGTACTCCATTAATCTATTCTATGCAGCAAAATACTAGAAGCTTTTAGCACTCCCTAGATTCTATAAAACCTTATTGTTCTCTCTAGAGGTATGATCTTTATTATGCTTCTGCCTAGGTTATCCCTGACAATAGTAATGGCCGAAGATAAAACTAATCTCATTCAACATCAAAGTTCCTTATGGTGCTTCCTTTTTTTCTGTTCATTTCTTTCCTTTCCTTTTCCTTTTCTTTGGGGTAGATGAGTGGGGAGGAATCACTAGTTCTTCTTTGCTTACTACTTTCTTTCTCTCTATGGGGGGGGGGGGGGAGGAGGAAATTTCAACCATACTAACAAATATATAAAGTTGAGCAAAATAAATTCTCACGTTTGTCATGTTTAAAAACATATTATTTTGTGCTGTATTTAGAGTCTCTACCAGGAGAGAGGTAACTCACTTTTAAAAATGGATACTTTGGAATTGTGGTTGCTCATTACTTTGATCAGTGTTGAAGTCTTTCTAAGCTTTTTAAAAATACTATTGTTATTGATAACTGGGCTTCCAACCAAGCCTGGGGCATTTTGTACTATGTTTGCAAAGAGAGACATAACTCCCAGTTGTTGTAGAGAATGCTGAGTGTGATATGATGCTAAATATCTTTGTGATGGATGAAATTGGCACTAGAGCTTCTTGGGCAGAGACATATGTGACTTTTGAAACTCTTTAGGAGAGAAATGAGTTGAAAGACTTTGGAATCTGCAGATATGAAGGGGAAGCGGGCTCCTTAACATTTCCTCATTTCCAGGTTGTCTCTCTAGAGACTTCAGATGTTTTCCCCTTTGGTAAGACCAGCTTCTCTTTCATGGGTTGAGATGGATGGGGTGCTTCTTACAAATTGAATAGCTCACTTTCAATGTGACATGGTCAATGGTAGGAAAAGAGGAGATAAATCCTCTCCTTATATTCCTAAAAGTAATTTCCTCTCAGGGGCTGGTTTCTTCCTCTACTCCTGGGTCCAACTTTTTTTTTTTTACTATTTAATAATAACTTTTATTTTATTTTATTTTTATTTTGAATATTTTCCTATAGTTACATGCTTCATGTTCTTTCCCTTTCCCCAAACCCCCTACTCTCTCCCTGGGTCCAACTTTTGAACTGGCAATGGAAACCAGTATCTAGTTGAAGAAGTCAATCCATCCAATTGTTAATTCAGTTCTAGAGAATTTAAAGTATAATTGAATAAAAAGAGACATCCTTTAAACCAGTGATTCCCAAAGTGGGCGCCACTGCCCCCTGGGGGGTGCTGTAGCAATTCAGAGAAGCGGTGATGGCTACAGGTGCATTTGGGGGCAGTGAATGACTGTAAGGGGGCAGTGATAGTATGTGACAGGGGGCGCTCAGTAATATTTTTTCTGGAAAGGGGGTGGTAGGCCAAAATAGTTTGGGAACCACTGCTTTAAACAAACTGATCACAGGAGATTGGAAGCATGGGACCTCTGGCAAGAAAGACAGCTAGGTTTGGATGGATTCAATAGAAAAACAAGACCTAACAATTAACAATCAAGTTAAGCCAAACTATTCCTCTACTTCTACCAGAGACAATTGCTTATAATGGTAAAGACAAGTAAGTCCACATCAACTATGATTCCGTCTTTTGTATTCTTTCCCCAGTTAAACATTTACTGTTCTCAGCAAACCAGACTATATTGGGAATATATGATTGTCCATAGTTCCAAATTCTGGATACCTCCCTAGTAACTTTGGAAGATTTAAGCATTTTCCTCTCCCCCTTTTATTTTTATTAATTTTTGTTTCATTTTTACCAATTACACATAAGAACACATTTCTACATACATTTTCTGAAGTTATGCCATCCAAATTGACTCCCTCCTTCCTTCCTTCCCCACTTCTGGAGCTGGCAAGCAATTCAATCTGAGTTATACATATATTATCACACAAAACATATTTCCATAGTGTTCATTTTTGTTTTGAGTGCCCTTCCTAGGACTTTGTACCAAAGATTTTCAGAAACTACCCTGTGGCACAATTTTTGAAGAGTCTGGAAATGAACATTCTTCAACCAAGAAACAGCTCTACCATACATTGCCTTAAGGATTACACTCACCTACAAACCATGGTGATAAAATTTAACAAAGAAACATCATTTTGCAAAATTCTCATTTTATTGCTTATCATGGTGCTTGCAAATGCTTGCCACAACCCAAAGAAAGCAAAAATAAGAGAAGGGAAAAAAGAAAAAAGTTTCTCTTCTCAGAAGGAAAATCTGATCCCTACAATTTCCCTGAATAGATGTTGCTCTCTTCATAGGGAGTAGGGACCTGGAGTCGACCAGAAGTTATTCCCTCAACTTGAGAAACAAACTGAGATGAAAATTGAGTCCAGTGACTATTGGGAAGATCACTCAACTGACTTCTGAGGATCTGATCCTCTGCTTAGCTTGACTTTCAGTTCTTAGGTCTTGTTTTTCTACTGAGTCCATCCCTATTTAGCCGACTTTACTCTTGTCAGAAGTCCCACTCCTGGAAGACGCTTCCAACCTCCTGTGATCAGTTTTTCTGGAGGATGTCTCTGTTTTGTCAACTATGCTTTCAATTCTCTTGAACTGAATTTACTATTGAATGGACTGATTTGTTCAAAATGAGTATTTTCACTGTCATTTCCTTATCTACCCACTGTCCTCTTCCCTCCAAGAGCTATTCTCTCTCAGGGGCTGGGTTCTTTCTTCACTATGGCTTCCTGGTCTGTGAAGCTCCCCTGTCTCTACAGCTTAGCTATTAATAGCTTCAGAGATGGGTCCAGTCTCACCCTTTTGATTTAATTAAGATAATGGTATTAATTCATAGTCTTAAAGGGATCACTGGGGGTTAGCAACTTACTACTTCTGTCAGCCCTTCTTCATTTCTAAGCATATCCTAGGACTATGTCAGCTGAGCTGGGAGAGGGAGGGGAATGAGAAACCAAATCTCCTCCTTCTTTTGTTTGTACATGTGAGTTCATTTGTGTGTATTTGTGGGTACATATATGTAATATTTTGGGCAAAAACAAAATTTATCATTGGAAGCTTTTGCTCACCTACAGTAGCTGTTTGTGCCCATGTCCTCTATTCTCTGCACAGGAACCAACAGGCTTTAGAGTGGTCAATGGTCATATTTCCAAGATCTTGGGTACATAGATGTTTTTTGAGAATGATAAACTGAATGTATTAGGAAATGGAAAATAAGTAAATAATTATGGAGAGAAAACATCCCTACTCAGATTTTGGTGAAGATAATTCTAAACAATTTCATAATTAAATTCACAAAGATAGTTTTATATATTTAAAAGAAAATTAATTCTAAAACTCTTCTGACAAGGCAATAAACATTGTCATTATAGGATTCATCCCAGATTCAGAGTTACAAGGATGAATAGATTATAAGTTTAGAAGGATCATAAATTTAGTCTTTAAGAAAGAATCTTTAAAACAAAACAAAACAATACAAAAACCCTTGCCTTCTATCTTAGAATCAATACTGTACACAAAGGTTCCGAGGCAGAAGAGTAGTAAGGACTAGGCAATGGGGGAGTTAAATGACTTGCCCAAGGTAACACAGCCACGAAGTATGGGAGGCCAGATTTGAATGCAGGCTCTCTTGTCTTCAGGCCAGGCTAAAAATCGTCTGAACCACCTACCGGCTCCCATTAAGAAAAAGTCTTAAAGGTAATCTTCATTTTACAGATGAGAGAATTGAAGGTCAGAGAAATGGAGGGACTTTCACTCAGCTAGTTAGCAGCTGAGCTAGGATTCGAAGTCAAGTCATCTGATTCTATGGTTTCTTTCCACTATGTCATTAGACCTTTGATTTATAACACAGAACTTCTGACTCAAGCTTATGGAAAAGACCGGAAGGTACCATTGAACAACATGGAGTCTGTTTCTCACCAAGTGTGGTTCAGCGAATTCTTTCTCTTTAAAAAAAATGTTAACTTAGAGAGGAGATAGGGATTGGATCTGCGATTTCGTTGTTTAAAATGAACTCTCAGAAGTGTAAACTCACTCTACCCATGTTGGTCACCTCTTCTCTGCCTTAGAGAATGGCCAAGAGCATGAGAAGCTACTTTTCTGGAATGCCCCAGCTAATATAACTAAGAGGTGGGGATAGTTTAGAGGCTTTCTAAATTTGTGAAGGACTCAGGTTGATTTATAATTACCATCCATGTATGAGATCTGCTGGCTGTGAAAACAAGAAGCTTCATTCTGTGGTTCTTATTTATGGATGTTGTGTACTAACTTTTGCCAGGACTCATGATTTTTCATTGAATTTTCAGTGAGCAGCGTCCTTTATATGACGTTGATAATGGCTTGCCCCATGGACTTCTTGTATGAAGTTGTATTGGATTATAATGGGCTCTACCGGGTACAGGTGATTGGTCAGGACACAAAGCTTAGCACATTTTGTTCTTGGGGTTCAGCCAGAATTATGCCTCAGTTGCTGCTCTATAACTGCTTGAAGGTCCAGTGGGTAAACTAATGACCAATGGATTGATAAAGTGAAAGCTTTTTAGATAAACATACAATTATTTGTTAAAAACCATTCCTCCTTTATTCTGGGACCTGTTTTTCTCAGAGAGTTTATCATTGATAAGGTACCTTTTGAAAATGTTACTCCCTCAGAAGATCATTGGTTGAGGGGAACCAATAGGTCTCAAACCTGTACGTGAGTCAGGGGAATGCTACCCCAAGCCTGTGATGGATTCCCCCCAGGGAAAGGGCAGATGAGAATAATTTGTTCCAAAGGCCATGAAAGCAGCTGAAGCAGGTGCTGTGGAATGCTTAGAGTTTGGTCAGACATCAAAGATGCCAAAGTCATCCACTACATCCTAAGCCATTACCAGTTATTCTGATTTTTGTTTTACTGCCGGACTTGGATGACTCTGGAAGAGAGAGTAAGGCTGATGATTTTGTGTAACTCTGCCTCACTTAAATCAATTCATGGGCAAATTAAGACATCACACTATGATCCTCTTTGAAAATACAGGACAAACAACAACAATAATCTCTCTCTCTCTCTCTCTCTCTCTCTCTCTCTCTCTCTCTCTCTCTCTTTTGTGCAGATATCTTTAACTTGATTTGTGCAACCTTACCTCACTTACATCCAATTCACAGGCAAGTCAGGACATTATCCCATGATGCCATTGGTCTTCTTCAAAAAATGAAGGATGACCAACGTCAGAGAATCATAGACTTGGAAGGAACCTTACAGGTTCTGTACTCCAGTTCCCTGGTTTTTACATATGAAGAAGCTGAAGCCTAGAAAAGACTTGATTTATCTCAAGCAGCAAATGGCAGAGCTGAGATTTAAACACTTGGGTGGGTCTTCTGACTTCAGATCTAACAGTTTTCTTTCCAATGAATCATGTTGCCACTATTGACCTCTCTAGTAAAATGTGAGAAGAGAGAAGAAATGAATACCAAACTCAGAATTCTCAGAACACTTTCATTGTATTTTCCCTAAGTATTCATCATATTTTATTTTGTATTTTGAAATTTATGGATGCCTTGTCTTTCCTGCTCCACAAGGGCAGAGACATTGGCATATTCTCCTGTGTGTCCCTCATAGTGCCTAATACAATGCCTTGAAGGTAAATGTAGAATTCAAGAATTTTTAGAGTTGGAAAGGACCTTAACCCACATAGTCCAGTCCCTGCCTGGAACAAAATGCCTACCATAATACAAAAGGACCTCATTTTATACAACCAGTACATTCTAAGACTCTTCCTATAAGTTAAAAATTCTGCATAATAGTGAACGTCATTATTTAGTAAGGATTTCTTATGTGAATATACCCAGGCACTTATAACTTTTCATAGATTAATCAGAACTACCAGCATGAGTATTCTTTTACTTTGGGGCGATTATTTTTCTTTCAAACTCATACCTTCTGTCTTAGAACTGACTTGTACTAAGTATCAATACAAGGCAGAAGAGAAGGTAAGGGCTGGGCAATTAAGGTTAAGAAACTTATCCAGGGACACACAGCTAGAAAGTGTCTGAGGCCAGATTTAAATCCAGGACCTCCCATTTCCAGGCCTGGATCTTTATCCACCTAGCTGCCCCTGGGACCATTATTAATAACTAAGTAGCATTAATGAAACAAAGAGAAGCATTGCTCTGACTGGACATGCCTTGTTACAAGTGAGAACTCTGGGCAAAGACTGATGAAGAAGCTAATGTTTGGCACAAAACAATGTAATGACTCAGAATAATGCTTCTCAGCAAGAATCAGCATAATTAGACAAACTGCTTTGAGGCTTTACCCTGCTTGGGAAAATGGTGCAGATTTAGTGCACAATTAAAACATTAAATATTATGTATTTTTCTGCCTTTATTTTTTTTATTGTCGATCACATATACCTAAAGTTATGTGTGTTGAGTTTTCATAAAATTAGGTGTTTCTATATTTCCAACAAATGGTCATCTGATGCCTGCTTAAAGACCTATACAGGGGAAGATGCCCCTACCCATCGAGGTGACTCATTTCCATTTTTGGATTGCACTACTTATTAGGAAATTTTTCGTAATATCAAGCCTAAATTCCTTTCTTTGCAACTTGTACCTATTCTTCTTACTTCAGCCTTCTGGGGCTAAACAAGAAACTGAATACCACTTTCACACGACAGACCTTCAAATACTGGAAAACAAATATCATGTTCCCTTTGAGGCTTCACTTATCCAAGCAAAGTCTTCCCAGTTCCTTCCTATAAGCCTTTTATGATATGGACTCAGGGCACTTCATCATCCTGGTTGCCTCTTGATACCTCTTATCAATACCTTATAATCAAATGAGATACTATTTGTAGGCACTTTACACAGTGCCTAGCACATAGGAAGCGCTTAATAATTGCCCAGTCCTCTCCCCTTCTTTCTTGCTTCAACTGGCACAGAAAATTCAACACAATACAGATTTGATGATACCAGTGGAGTATAAAAGTATTATCTCCTTGTACCTGGAATTTAGGACTCTTAAAGCTACTCGAAACCTCATTAACTTTGCCGTGTCAAAAGATGAAACAAAACAAAACCCTCACTCTGCAACTTAATTGCATATTAGTTGCAACTTCATTTGCTATTGTTTGGGGAAGACAACTGGGATTTTGCAAGTTCTTACATTATTCTTACATGAAAAATAGGTGAGTTGAAGAGAACCAGGCCTAGAGATGGAAGGTCCTGAGTTCAGATCTTGCCTCTCATACTTCCTAGCTGTGTGCCTGGGCAAGGCACTTAACCCCAATTGCCTATTCCTTACTGCTTTTCTGCCTTGGAACTGATACTTAGTATTGATTCTAAGATGGAATATAAGGGGTCTAAACAAACAAATAAACAAACAAAAAAGAGCTAATGAATTCATCAGAAATTACATTTGTTCATTTCTCTGAGCATTTTTTCTGAGTCATTTGAATGAAAATTGCTTTCCAGTGGTGAAGAATCTCCTTCCTCATCTTTTTGCTACTTTAATCCAGTTTCCTCCTCTTTTCAAAGACTGACACTAAGGAGTCACTGGGGTTTATTGAGTAAGTGATGTGATCAGACCTGCACTTTGAAAGTTTATTTGGTAACTGGATGGAGCATGAACTCTAATGAAGACAGATTTGAGGCAGGGCGGCCACCCTGTCGGCTATTACAATAGCCCAGGAATGAGGTGATGATGAGACCTTCACTGGGGTGGTAGCAATGTCAGAGGAAAGAATGGGAGGTGGCATCTGACAGATGTTATGAAGTTGGAATTGATAGGACTTGGCAACACATGGGAAGTATGAGAGAGATTGGAGAGGAGGATGGAACCTAGGTGTCAAGCCTGGATAACTGGAAGGACAGTGGTACATAGTCTCAAAAGAAATAGAGAAGTTAGGAAGAAAAGAGGGTTTGGGATAAGAGATAATGAGGTTAGTTTTGGAGATATTGAAATTAAGATGTCTTCTCATTGAAATTTTTTCTCTTTATATCTCCACAAGTTCATTCTTGAGATATTCCCATCTCTTTTGAGTTGATTTTCCCTGCATAATTTTAGTACATGGTGTACTTTGGACATTTGGAAATCCCTTTTCCAAAAATGTGGAGTTCATATGAGACTATACACAGCTTTCCTCTCATTTTTCTATTGCATTTCCACATAAAATTGGGGCCTAACCAATGGAGACCCATCCTCAGAGTATTCTATAATGGGTTCTAGTATACTAATTATACAACAAAGAGATGGGTTGGTTGACTGCTAAGCTGGAACCGGGGTATATTCAAAAGGCCAAAGCAAGCTTTTTTCTTTCCACTTTGTTTCCCTGGCTGTGTTTGGGAAGAGAAAATATAAATAATGTTTCAAGCCCCACCCCACATGGGGCCAACACTGTAGCTTGCAGACATGGGCCTCCATTCTATGCTCCTTTGTGTTTGTTCTTTCCAACTTCAGGTAAAAGGGTATCTCTCTATAGGAGGTGGTGAAGACCTTGTGAATTTTGAAAGATATAATAGTCAGCCATCAGAGGTGTGGAAGTTGAAGTCCATGTGTGATTCTAAAGTCATCAGTGAGAAGAAAAGTCCTAAGGGACCTATCTGACCCAGCATATGAAGCCAAGAGGTATTCTTTCATCTGCTATGCCAGATTTAGAACTAAATTTAGAGGGATGAATATGTGAATCTTTGTACCTGTGATGTTAAGCTTGAGCCTACTCTTTTCCAAAACTAAGGTAGCATATCTCTCTGGCCAATTGAAGTGTTGTTGGGTTGTTTTTTTGTTTTTTTCTTGGAAGCGTTGGATTTTGCCTTTGACATTCTTAGGTATTTTCAGTTTGAAGTTTATTTCAGAAGGTCATTGGAAGAGTCATTCTATTTTCACATTGCCCTCTGATTCTAATAGGCTTGGGGGAGTTTTGTGTGTGTGTGTGTGTGTGTGTGTGTGTGTGTGTGTGTGTGTGTGTGTGTGGTTTCTTTGTAAATATGATACTCAGATCTTTTTTTTTTTGGTGATGGTTTTCATCTCTCTTCAATTTATTTTTCAGGTCAGTTGTTTTTTATAGGCGATACCTTATATTTTCTTCCATTTTTCCAATCTTTTGACTTTATTCTAATACTTCTTATTACCTCACAGAGTCATTAAGTTATATTTGGTCCATTTTGATTTTCAAATCTGTTGTTTGAGTAAAGTTTTCTGGCTTTTGTTCCAAGTTATTTATTTTCTTTCCTGATCTCTCATTTTACTTCTAACTTTTTTTTGTCTATTGCTTCATTTCTTCCAGTCACTCTTATGATCCTTGTAGATAAGTCATCCCTCCTCCCCCTCTGCTTATAGTTGTTGTAGGGTTACTCTCTTCTTCAATATTTGCCTCTTGACTTCATATTATAATGTTTCTTTACCACTTTGGTATTTTCTTCTGCTTACTCACATTTAAAAAAAATCATTAGTTTTTGGTTTGAGATTTTGTGGTTAGGTCTTTCCCTTCTAGTATTGTTATGTGGGCTGAGTGGTCCTTGCCTGGTTCTGTTCACTCTGTCATCTAGATGTTCATGCTACTGCTGGATAAGATGGGGTGGTTAGTATTAAGTGTCATGGCCTACTTTGGTCCTTGATCCTTCTATCTCAGCCTCTTGGTTGTTTCTGGTGGGTCCTGACCTCTTCTGGACTCTTTATTACCCAGTTACTCAGCTGGCTCTGTCTCCTTCTCTGGCTCCCAATGTTCATAGGAGTGAGCCTTTCTCCCTGTGGGATTGATTGCTCCCCTGCACTTCTGTTCTGACAAACCAGAATCTGGCTTAAGGCCCCTATTTAGGGCCATGGTAGCAAACCTATGACACATGTGCCGAGTTTGACAGAGTTCATTACTAGAAAGCCAGAGGGATACAGGACTGGGCTGCTCCCTTCCACCTCTCCATGCATGCCTAAGGACATTTCTCATATCACCTGCCCCTCTAAAAGGTTTGCCATTGCTGCACTAGGGGTTGTCATGTGGGAATCAAAGACAAATGAGAAAAAGGTTCTAATGAGGTAAAGGACTATAGAAAGAGCAGTTGCTGTCAGAAAATCTGGGTTACATTCCTGGTTCTTCCACAAATTATCTGTGTGGTTAGACTAGTCCCTTGACCTCCTTGAGCTTCAGTTTCCTAATCTATACAATGGGAATTACTAGTATTTTCAGGGTCTCCCTCAAAGAGCTCTTGAGAAGGTCATATGAGGCAAAGTTTGTCAGAGTGTTTTACAAGCTGTAAATCCTAATGCAATTATAAGGGATTATTATTATTATCTGAATTGTGTTTAGGTGCTTGATCACCTCCCTGTGGCTTGATACTTCAGCTTGACACTGAAAAACAAAACAAAACAACTATAGTGCCCCCAAACCAGACTATCAATTATAAAAAAAAAAAAAAATCAGTATACTGCCTTTTGCCTGTGGGTTTTATGTCTGCACTCCAGAAGACTAAGGATCTCTTTCACCAGGAGGTCTAGTTTCATCCCACATCAGAGTGTTGGAGACAGAGTAGGAACCTGAGCTTGGTAATCAGCTTCAGAGCCTGAGCCATGGCTGCAGATTCAGGGAGAGATGAAAGGCGTTTCATCGAAGTGGGATGGCAGCGAGTGTGCCTATCAAAGCTTTTTAAGAACTTGGATCCAGCTTTGCTGGGTTGTCTGGGAATCCCAGAACAATGACCAAGGACCAAATGGGCTGTCATAGTTTTCATCATTGCTATCTAGGCATTGTTTTGAGTTCAGAGTGATAGCAGGGTGGGCAAATTCCAGTATATAGTTTGCAAATTCTGTCTTTGCTCTTTTTTTTCTTCTCCTCTAAATGACAGCATTTGCTCTTTTCCAGTACTGAAGTATAAGTTCTTCTCCATGCTTTTTTACAGATTACTGACAGCAGTTCAATCAGCACAACTCTCTATTCCAAATACCCTTAAATGTGGTTATCTGGACCTGTTGACTTGAACTCAGTGAAAGTGTTGGCAATAATGCATCTGGAGAACAGATAATGAAAAACTTCCTCTCTGCACAAGAGCAGAATGGTATATACATTGTTGCACCTGATTTCTGGAAAAGTTGCTTTTGTGTAACTGTTTTTCTTTGTTAGGAGGGTGTGGGGAAAGTTCATTTCTAGAAGATAATAGGAAGGGGGGAAATCCAAAATAAAGGGTATCTGGTGCCAGAGGAGAGGTGGAGAAGCACTTCTCTCCCTCCCTTCAGTAGAGTGGTGAGGGGACCATGGATACCCAGTGGTGTATATGATGTCAGGTAAGGTTATATTGGTTTCTTTTGCTTCATTAGTTTGCTTTGGGACAGGCCCTTGCTGTGTGGGTGGAGGTATATCTGTAGAGGGTTGTGCTAAGTATTTTTAAAAAGCATTAATAAAACAAGTTTTTTAAAAGCGCCAATAAAACGTTTTACAGAATTAAAGGACTGGATTAAGTAAACTTTAATGTAGCTTCCAACTTTAAAATTGAATTTAAAATTTTCCTCACCTTCAGAGTTCTAAGCTTTGGGTCCTCAGGATTGGATAGCCAGCTAGGAACAACAAAAGTAGAACTGGTCTTCAATGTAAGAGAATTGATTTATGAGTACTGATAATTCTGAATGGATTTCTCAAACGGTAAGGCACAATGAGTGGAAGGAGATGTGAGGATTAACAGAGACAATGTATGGGACAGAACTTTTAGAAACTAGGAAGAGCAGTACCAATGTAAGGGATTGTTTTTATTGTTCTCTGCTAGAATTCAAATATCCCTAGGAAAAGGGTCACCTAAAGCCATTATCAGTCACTAATACTTCAGTATAAGTGAGTTGATCAGATCTTTTTCAATATGACAAATAGAGGAGGACAAGTTTGGGTAGGGGAGAGGAGTAAAATCAGAGATTCATTGGGTGTCAAAGGGAGAAATAAACTTGACTGAGAGATCCAGGTTGTATCTTGAGAGAA
Organism: Gracilinanus agilis; assembly: GCF_016433145.1. Lineage (NCBI taxonomy): Eukaryota > Metazoa > Chordata > Mammalia > Didelphimorphia > Didelphidae > Gracilinanus > Gracilinanus agilis. Next base: position 399,745,362 of record NC_058132.1, read on the forward strand.
TGGAGCACATAGGATGGGAGTAAAGAAGGAGCTAAGAAAAAACAGAAGAATGAAAGTATCATTAGTAACTTTTGCTATATCATAATTTTGGATTCTAGCTTAGCCATCGATTAGCTATGTGACCTTGGAAAATTCATTTTACCTAACTGGACCTTGATTTTTCCATCTGTAAAATGAGGCAACTGTACTCGATGGAATCACAATGATTTTTTTCAGCTCTCACATTTTAGTGACTGCCATTTTAAGTCTTGGAACTTGTCCAAGGTTGACTCTTATCAATGGCTACTGACCCCAAGAACTTAACCAGATCTGAACTTGCTTTCAAATCCCTTCAGACTGATACAGATACAAACAGACAAGCAGAGACTTGCCAGGGAACTCCAGTCTTCCCCAACGTGAAAAAAAGACTGATTTCTTTGGACTGGTGCCAAGGTCATCAGTTCCTCCAAAGCAGTCCACAGATCCCAAAGCAAGGGACACCAGATGCTATGGGGTTGGAGTTTAGTAATAGACCTGATCCAAATGCAAGCTCCTTAGTATTTTCCTCTCTCTGAGGAACAACTTGACAAATAACTTTAGTAGATTGGAGAATGGGCAAGTTTCATAACCAGTTCGTTTCTGTACTTTTATTATTGCCACCTTCTAACTCCTTTCATGTGTGTGTGTTTGTATTTGCCTCTATGTGTGGTCTTATATATCTGTCCTCTATAAGTTGCTTCCTATATATTTATTTGCATGCTCTCTCCCCCACTAGATTGTATGCTCCTGAAAGGCAGGGATTGTCTTTTTTCTTTGTGTATTTCTGGCCCTTGGCACCAGGCCTGATACATAGGAGGTACTTATTAAATGTTTATTAATTGATTGCTTGATTGTGCACACACACAAATACATGTGAAAACCCTTATATTCATGTTCTTCTTGATTCATTATCATCCCATACATTTTCTGCATGAAATCTTAGCATATAACTTGTGTGCAACTCATGTCTAGGTTTCCACAGATATGGGAAACAAAATCCCAAGTCTTACTAAGCACTTAGGGTAACAAATACACTTAATTGATATAGGACAGGTTTTATTTCATTCCTCAGAAAATGCTTCAAATATAAAGAACTAACTGGAGCCTATAAACAAATGTAAAATAAAAGGATTCATAATATCCTATAGGTCAGTGATGGCAAACCTATGGCAAGGGTGCCAAATGCAGAGCACTCTGTGGGGACATGACCCACTCCTCCCCCCACCCCCAGTTCTTTACTAGAAAGGCTGAGGCACCTGGGTAGAGCTGCTCCCTTCCCCCTCTGCACCATGCCTATAGACATTTTTTCACATTAAACCCCCCCCCTTGCCCAGAAGCCCAATGGGAGCACACAGAGGGTAAGGTGAGCAGCTCATAGGCAACAGAGCTGAAGGGGAACAGAGCACTCAGGCCACTCCCTTCCCCTTCTTCACCTGCACTGAGCACATTTTTCTATCCATCCCTCCACCCAGCAGCCCAATGGGAGCACTTCTTCCCTACTCTGTCTGTGGTAAGGGGCGGGGGTGGCGGTGGCGGTGTAAGGAGTAACATGGAGGGGTTGCAGCACTCAGTCTGGGGGGTAGGGTCGGGGCAGGGCCCGGCACTCCATCTTTAAAAGGATCGCCATCACTGCTATAGGCAATCTGAGAATCCTACTTTCCCACCAAGGTCCTAAAGTCTGACTCATCATCTTTGGACTTCCTTGGAAGGAAACAGAGTTTGGGTTTATCAAAGGGATCATATCCCAACATTCCTTTTACAGATTCCCTCCCAGACTTATAAAACCATCCTGTTTGATTTGGACACCCTCCCAGAAAGGAAGCTCACTGTGAGCAAATCTTAAGCAGGTAAATTTTCTTGCTATTAAACCTGAAATATCCGAATAAATCAAGTCAATAAAGCTTTATTGAGGGATTATAATGTTCTAGGAACTGTGCAAAATGCTAAGAATAAAAATACAAGCAAAAATAAAGAGAGTTTCTTCCCTAAAGGAGCCTGCTTTTTCATGATGGAAGATAATACATAAAAGGAAGCAGAAGAGTAGGGAGGGAAAAGATATCTGTAAGGAAACATGGTGGAGAAACAAATTGCTATAGTCAAGATTGGAGCCTGGAGAGGAATGATGGAGTGAAGATGATTGATCAGGGTGTTTTCTTTAAAATGGAGCTTCTAGAAAGGACTTGACCAGTCAGAAGAAGGAGTGGCAAGGGGAGAAAGAACTTCCAGGGTGACAAAGTTGTTGAGGCCCTGTGGAGGAAGAAGTAAAGTCCAAAGCGGTTAAGAGTGGAACTTGTCATGTCAAGGTGGTAGTACTGGTGGTAGCATTAAGGTCCCCTCTACCTTGCTCCACTGTGCTGGTTTTTAGTTCTTTGCTTCTGCTCCTCCTAGTGTCAGAAGCTGTGTATGTGGATCTCTTCTCTCTCTAAGGATCACACTACTCAAGAAATTCTCCCTCCTCTAATTAGGAAGTATGGATCTAAGAATGACTGCTTGTGAACTTTGCTCTTGAGTCAGGTGGATCCTCTGTATTTTTCTAGGATATTTTGTCACTGTCATTCATTCAATAAACACGTGTCAGGCACTGGGGATGCAAATAGAGGCAAAAGACAATCTCCTGCCTTGAGAAGTTTATCCTGGTGCTGTGTCATCTCATGGTCTGAGAGAATCTATTTTCATGTCTCCAGTCTTGGAATTGTGTCTAGAAAAGAAGAAGAAAAAAGACAAAAGTGTTAGATGACTTCTTTAAAAATAAAATAAAATAAAATAAAAACCACATCCATCTTAGAATGAAGACTGTGCAAGACTGTTCATTGGTTCCAAGGCAAAAGAATGGTAAGCTCTAGGCCAGTGATTCCCAAAGTGGGTGCTACCACCCCCTGGTGAGTGCTGCAGTGATCCAGGGGAGTGGTGATGGCCACGGGTGCATTTATCTTTCCTATTAATTGCTATTAAAATTTTTTTAAATTAATTTCCAGGGGGCTAAGTAATATTTTTTCTGGAAAGGGGGTGGTAAGCCAAAAAAGTTTGGGAACCACTGGTCTAGGCAATGAGGATTAAGTGACTTGCCCATACACTAGGTCACACAACTAGGAAGTGTCTGAGGCTAGATTTGAATAGAGGATCTCCTATTTCTATGCCTGGCTCTCAATCCACCGAGCTACCTAGCTGCCTCCAACCAATGACTTTCCTGGCCTACTTTGTGCCTGAATCTATGCTCCAAGATTCTGAAGGTGGAGAGGGAAAGAACCTGACTCATCACTCCCTTCCTCCTATATGTTCTCTACCCCTCCAGAAGAGAAGCAGAAGAAAAAGGTGAAAAGAAGGCCAGAGTCTTTGCTGAAGTTTGCTTCTCTAACTAAAGAAACTCCTCTGGATGACAGTTCTGATCCAGCAGCATAGGACAGATTAGCAATGGGAGATTAATTTCTTTCTGACATTTCCCCAGGGCTGTTAAGCAATCTCAGGAGTAATTTTCCTTGCCTAGAATGCTGTACTCCACAAATTCGCCATTATCTATTTCAGTTTTGTGTTGGTTGAAGGACAGCAATCAAGTTCCAGGTTCTGATCTGGGTTTCCATCCACAGATAAGTATACTCACTAAAATGGTAATTGTGGGGAAAGGCAAATTTACAAGTATAGCATAGGATATACAAGATGAGTTTAGAAAAACCTGGAAAGACATATATGTGTGTATGTATATATAATAAATATATATGTTATACTTGTGCAGATATACATGTGTGATAAATATATTATAACTGCATAAGTAGAACATATATATGTATATATCTGTGTGCAAATACATAGTCTATTTATGCTTGCTTTCCCCCACAATTATCTGTGGGTGATCCAGGAGGATGTCTACCCCAAGCCTGTGAAGACTTCTGGTAGAATGGGTGGATGAGCCCAATTTATTCCAATGGCCATGAGGGCAACTGAAGAAGGCATTGTGGAATGATTAGAGCTTGATCAGACATAGAAAAAGCCAAGGTTATCCACTGCATCACAGACCATCACCAGTCATCCTGACTTTTGTCTTGCCACTGGACTTCAAATGAGGCTGAAGACTGCAATTCTGCTTCACCAAAAGTCAATCCAATTCAAGAGCAAGTCAAGACATCACTTACTGTAATATCATTGGTCTTCTACAAAAACAAAGGATGAACAACAACTATATATATATATATATATATATATATATATTATTTATCCCATATATATGTGGATATAATTTGACTATCATACATAAAGGACATGTGAAATTTATCTCAATGTGTTCAGTTATTTGTAATACTTTTCTTTAAAAATAGGGATCTTTTGGCAGATCTTTTTGTAGTGGCAAAGAATGGAAAACTATGGGGTCATCCATCACTTAGGGATTGAATGAACAAGTTGTGGTATATATATGGTTATAATGGAACACTATTGGGCCATAAGGAACGATGAACAGAATGAGGTTAGAAAAACCTGGAAGGACTTATCTGATACAAAGTGAAGTGAGCAGAAGGAGGTCCTAGGTTCAAATCTGGCCTCAGACACTTCCCAGCTGTGTGACCCTGGGCAAGTCACTTGACCCCCATTGCCCACCCTTACCACTCTTCCATTAAGGAGCCAATATACAGAAGTTAAGGGTTAAAAAAAAAATAAATTAAATAAAAAAAGAGGAGAGGTCTACTTTGAAAGAACTTCCTGGTTTTTATTTTTATTTTATTTATTTATTTATTTATTTTTAATTTTAAACCCTTAACTTCTGTGTATTGACTTATAGGTGGAAGATTGGCAAGGGTAGGCAATGGGGGTCAAGTGACTTGCCCAGGGTCACACAACTGGGAAGTGTCTGAGGCCGTATTTGAACCTAGGACCTCCTGTCTCTAGGCCTGGCTCTCAATCCACTGAGCTACCCAGCTGCCCCCTGAACTTCCTGGTTTTTAATGATGCTATTTTGGATATTTTTATTTTATTTTATTTTATTTTTAATTTTAAACCCTTAACTTCTGTGTATTGACTTATAGGTGGAAGAGTGGTAAGGGTAGGCAATGGGGGTCAAGTGACTTGCCCAGGATCACACAGCTGGGAAGTGTCTGAGGCCGGATTTGAACCTATGACCTCCTGTCTCTAGGCCTGGATCTCAATCCACTGAGCTACCCAGCTGCCCCCTATTTTGGATATTTTTAAGTAAATGATTTTCATAATAAACTTAGGAAGAGGCAGTGTGGTATAGTGAATAGAGAGCTGGTCTTGGAGTCAAGACCTGATTTCTAGCCATCTCTGATACATATTTGTTGTGTGTCCCTGGGCAAGTCACATAACTTCTCAATGCCTCAAACAGCTAGCTCCCTAAGACTATAGTTTATAAGGCAGTTACTGAAATTCATTGATAGAAAGAATTTCCTTACCAGGGGCTCCTGCTATTCATAAAATCACAAGTCTAGACCCTTTTCACCCCAAATAAGAGCAACAACAATAAAGCGATTTAGGAAGAGTCTCAATAAATAGAAATGCCTGAACAAAATAAAGAATTAAGACTCAAGGGAGTTTTTAAAAAAGTAAATATTTTTGTTGTTCTGTACTTGACAAATATTAAAAATGAGTATTTCCTTATACTCAGAAGAACAGAAAATAAGATTGTATATGAAATCAAGAAATTCTATTGCATACAGATTGCAATTTAAAAAAAGAAAAATATAGGGGCAGCTAGGTGGCTAGTGGATAGAGAACCAGATGGGTGATCCTGGGTTCAAATCTGACCTCAGACGCTTCCTATCTCTGTGGCCCTAGACAAGTCATTTAACCCCAGTTGCCTGACCCTTATTCATCTTCTGCCTTGGAACTGATCTTAGTATTGATTCCAAGACAGAAGGTAAGGGTTAAATACATACATATGTGTGTGTGTGTGTGTGTGTGTGTGTGTGTGTGTGTGTGTGTATAAAATAAATCCAATATACTGATTTCAAAGTTGTCTAGCTTGTCTATCTCCATCTGAGCCTTCTGTTTTCTTTTGCATATTTTTGCAAAATATCCCAATGACCCTCTTTTTATTGTTTCTTTGGGGGGGGCATTCCTTTAATTAGTCACTCTCTCCTCTTATTCCCCCAAATTAAACAACAATGCCTAGTGACAAATAAACATAATCAAACAAAACAAATCCTTGTGTTGACCATATCTGAAAATGTCCTATTTTGTACCTCAAGGTCATCACCTATTGGAAATTGAGAAGTATTTTCCAGCTCTATCATTGTTCCTCTGAGGTCATGGTTCCATTTCAACAACAGATCCTTGAAAGTCAGGATCCTAACCCTAGGAATGAATCTCTGATGTTGAGTGTCAGAGACATAAAACACACTACTGAATGCCCCAGAAGAAGATGGTGATGACTGGTTTAAGCCATGAGGTTTAATTTGATTGAAATTTGATTGATTAATCTCCTGGTACATTTTTTTTTAGGTAAAAGAAAAATGTTCTCATTCATTGCCATAGCAAAATCTGTTTACGAATGTCTGAAAAATTTTGATGTTGAGGAATAATTAATCTTGTATCAATACAAAAGTAATGTTTCATTTAAATTAAATAGATGAATATTAAGTTAATGCTGATTACTTAATAAATAATAAATTAATGTTAAATTGACATTTCATTTAAATAAAATAACAAGCACACTTCCTTCTTCCATTGAAAAATAAAATATTAAAACATAAATAAAATAAAAGATTTCTTGTACTTCATTTTTGCCACAACATCCCTGTGAATTAGTAGTAGATAAATGATGAAACCTAAAGCAAAAAGTAATCAGGTGGGATTGAGTTTTGTTAGATGAGAACTGGGTGGCAGAGGATAAAAATATGCATCTTTTCCTGAGCAGTAAGAATGATATTAAGTTGAAATGGGGGAGGGCTTGTTTGCCCACTTGTGGATGAAAGATATAAGATTTTTATTTTTTATTTTTATTTTTTTATAGACTGAAATCTTTAATGAATATTGAATTAAAAATTTTAACATGGCAATAAGAAACAAGTGTTTTCTCAGTACCCAAATATCATTAATTTTCACAAAATAAAAATACAAATGCCAGAGGACATCTGGATAACTTTGTCCCTTCTTTTCTTTTTAAACATTTATTAATATTTATTTTTTTTTAAAGTTAACATAGTTACATAATTCATGCTCTTACTTTCCCCTTCACCCCCCCACTTTCCCCTCCCCCATGGCAGATGTGTATTTCCACTGGTTTTAACATGTGTCATTGATCAAGACCTATTTCCAAATTGTTGATAGTTGCATTTGTGTGATAGTTTCGAGTCTACATCCCCAATCATGTCCGCCTCAACCCATGTGTTCAAGCAGTTGTTGTTCTTCTGTTTCCACTCCTGTAGCACTTCCTCTGAATATGGGTAGCGTTCTTTTCCATAAATCCCTCAGAATTGTCCTGGGTCACATTGCATTGCTGCTAGTACGGAAGTCCATTACATTCTATTTTACCACAGTGTATTGGTCTCTGTGTACAATGTTCTTCTGGCTCTGCTCCTTTCACTCTGCATCAATTCCTGGAGGTCTTTCCAGTTCACATGGAATTCCTCCAGTTTATTATTCCTTTGAGCACAATAGTATTCCATCACCAGCATATACCACAATTTGTTCAGCCATTCCCCAATTGAAGGGCATACTCTCATTTCCCAGTTTTTTGCCACCACAAAAAGCACAGCTATACATATTTTCATACAAGTCTGTTTATCTATGATCTCTTTGGGGTACAAACCCAACAATGGTATGGCTGGTTCAAAGGGCAGGCATTCTTTTATAGCCCTTTGAGCATAGTTCCAAATTGCCAGCCAGAATGGTTGGATCAGTTGACAACTCCACCAATAATGCATTAATGTCCCAGTTTTGCCACATCCCTTAAGATTTTTATGGTATAGAAGAACTGGGCAAGTCCTATAAGTAGGTGTAACATGCTTCTTGAAGGCTTGATGAGTATGCATTCAGAAGTGCCAAATGGGACTGACTTTTTATTCCCCACTTCAGACCCTGTATAGGTAGGTATCCTCTAATTATTTCCTGTTTATTTACTGAGTGGTGATGAAAAACTTGCTAAGGCACTACTGAGCTAGAACTGTGTGTGTATACAGAAAGCATGAAAATAGCATCCATGTCTTCACACTGACAGACTTGGAATGGACTCCTGCCTTGCCTTTTCTTCTTTCTTAGAAATCTTTGTTTCCTTCAAAACTCTACTTAATGTACACCTTTATGAAACCTTTTCTAATCACTCCTAGCTATTATCATTCTCTCTCCCTCAACTTGCCTTGTATTTATTCTGTACATTTGATATTCATCATAATATCTGGTAAGTACCTTGTATGTGCCAGGCCCCATGTAGGCCACTCCTGTATTTCAAAGTTTGGGAGTTAAAATGTGGTGAGACACTTGTGGACCTCAAATGCAATAAAAACAATTTTACTAATCACGAGCAATTAAGAGGTTACAATTTCCAGTTAAAAGGCTATATAAAATATTATTCTCTCTCACCTACATAGCTACCAGGTCAGGAACTCAGGAAAGCACTTGCCAAAGGTAAATATACTAAGGTATTGAATTTCTCAGTGTCAAAAGCCTGCCTTCCTTTTGACTGCCCCATAGAGGAAGTCACTCCCTTGTTGTTAAGTTGTGTCAAGCTCTTTGATACCCCATCTGGGTTTTTTTTTTTTTGGCAAAGATACTGGAGTGGCTTTCCATTTCTTTCTCTAGCTCATTTTACAAATGAAGAAACTGAGGCAAACAAGGTTAAAGTAACTTGGCCAGGGTCATATAGTTAGTAAATGTGTGAGGATAGATTTGAACCTAGAAAGATGATTTTTCCCAGCTCCAGGCCAAGAATTCCATCGTCTTTGCCACCTAGCTGCCCCAGTCACTCCCTAGGAGGCAATATTTCAGGGGATAGTAATAGAGTGAGCCAAAAATCCCCAGTAACAACTTCCTTCGGTTCCTACCTCTGACCACCTCTATTCTTATTTTCCTCATCCCTAATTTCAATAGGATTTAAATATATTCTCCAGAAAAACCTTTGGGTCAGAGATTCCATCTGTAGCCTATTAGTCTTTGCTTCTATTAGCATTGCCCTTTCCACTTGTATAATGACCAAATCCATTCATCTTGCTGTTGCCTCCAAGGCATGGTCTTTAAAGATCAATAGCTCATTCACCTTTGCCACTAATTGTCTAACACTCAAGGACAGTTCACCTTCATTCCACTGGTGTTGGCAATGCAGCTTTTCCAAAGCCACCAATATGAGCCAGCTAATATTTCTACTGTCCCTATGAATCTTTTCAAAAATCCCTTGTGCCAGTCCCATAGAATAAATGAAAATTTTTCTCTTTATCCTATTAAATAGAGCTCTTTTAGTATCTCCAACAGTACTTTTGTCATAAGAATCAAAATATCTGGTCATCCTATCAACAAGTGCTCTTTTTCCTCCATAATACTCTGTCCTCACTCAAAAAATGAACTTAAGCATGAAGTCATCACAAAACAATTGCTTGTTGACTTTTTCCATATTTTCTGGGACAGGCCCAAGTTAGAGCAGTCCAATGATTCAGGTTCAGGTATTAAATGCAATGGGGCAACTAGCTGGACCAGTGGATAGAGTATTGGGCTTGAGATCAGAAAGGCTTATCTTCATGAGTTCAAATCTGCCCTCAGACATGTATTCGTTATGTGATCCTAGGCAAGTTTCTAATTCTTTTTGCCTCAGTTCCTCACCTATAAAAATGAACTGGAGAAGGCAAACTGCTCTATGCTTGACAAGAAAACCCCAAATGAGGTCATGGAGAGTCAGACATGACTGAAACAATCCAACTACAAGAATTAAATGCAAAAAGGACCTCAGGGCCCATTAAATGCAGACAACTTAACTAATCACAAATAATTAAGATTCTATAACTTCACATAGAAAGGACATAAATGTCTTGTATGATTCTCCCTAGTTAAGCTACTTAAGTTTCAGATAATAACAAATAACTCTCTATTCCCCTTAAAGGACAAGGCCAGGTCACTTACCATTGGAGCCATTGCCCAGTATATAGGATACTGGCTAAGGCTACTCAAGAAGAAGGGGAAGGAAGCATGAAGAGGCCAGAGCAAAAGGAAAAGAGGACGAACAAGTTCTTTCCAAGTCAGAAGCTGAAATGACCCCACTCTCAGCAGCTCATAGGTATAATAGACTTTTCCAGACCCAGTTCTTTTTTTTTTTTTTTTTTTTAAATTAAACACTTAGACATTCTGTCTTAGAATCTCTACTAAGTACCGGTTCTAAGGCAGAAGAACAGTAAGGGCTAGACTGTGATGGTGAACCTTTTAGAGACCTTAGAGACTAAGTGCCCAAACTGTAATCCTTACCCTGCATATGAGCCCTCCCCACCACTTACCCTAGACAGGGGAGGGAGGAAGCTCTCCCATTGGGCTGCTAGGCAGAGGGGTGGGTGATGTGAGAAATATCCTCAGGTGTCAGGGGAGGGGAAAGGGAGCAGCCCCCTCCAGCATGCTCTGGCACTTGTGCCATAAGTTTCACCAACACAGGGCTAGATGATTGGGGTTAAGTGACTTGCCCAGGATTACACAGCTAGAAAGTATCAGATCAGATTTGAACCCAGGACTGCCTATCCCCAGGCCTAGAGCTCTATCCACTGTGTTACCTAACTGCCCCTCAGATGAGGTTCTGGTCTCTCTTGGTAGAGGGAATTTCCTCATTTGGGAATTTCCTATGTCAATAAAGCTCCAATTCCTATTTCTATATTTTATAAATGTTTGTGTACATGTTTTACTCCCCTAGAATATAAGTTCCTTTTGAGAAGGGATTGTTTCATTTTTGATTTTGTGAACTCAGCCTAGCACAAGGTCTGGCAAATGGTAGCCTCTTAATAAACACTTATTGATTAATTCCAGGCTACCACAGTTTGCCTCTAACTCTGTGTTCTTTTATGTAAGCATTTTGTCCCAGTTAAAATAATCTATTCATAGTTTTTTGCACCCAGCATAAGAAGACTTTTTAAAAACCTTATCAGAATATCTTTTCTTCTTCACTAATCTAAATCCTTCCTCCCTTCAACTCAGACTTCTATCACACTTGTCCAAATCCATTTAGTCCACTCTTCTATATCTGGATGACTCTCTCTTTGGAACTCCTTTAGATCTGCTCACACACTGCCTACTATTGCTATTTATCTTTTCTAGTGGTGAGTATGGGGTGTTTAGGGAGACCTAGTACCTCCAGTATCAGGGATTTCTGAGTTCTTTTCAGGGCTGCTCATCCACCTGATAACCTTTTACCCAATTGTCACCTATGGCTCCAAGAAACTCTAGCATTTGTAGTAGCCACACTTGGTAAAACCATCTTGGCCAGTGGGGTAAATCAGATGAGGGTGGCCAACAGGCCTTAAACCCTTCAGTGAGTTAATGGGGATGTCTGCCTCAAGCCTGTGAAGACTTCTCCTAGTGGAATGGGTTGGTGAGAACAATTTGTTCCACTGGCCCTGAAGGAAGATGAAGCAGTAACAGGGGAATGCTCAGACCTTTGTCAGACATCTAAAATACCAAGGTCATCCATTTCATCTTGAGTTTTCACCAGTTTCTTTTTCTTGTCACTGGATGTGGATCACTTTGGAATTGAGAGTGAGGCTGATGACTTTGTGCAACTCCGACTCACTTAAAAAGGCAAATAAAAGACAAGGATGAATAACAGCAATCTTTTTCTGGTAGATATCTCCAACTTGATGTAAGTCCCTTCAGAGATGAAGGCTTTGCATGTTTAGCCCCTAGCACACAGTTCCTCACCAAAGCAGGGCTCAGTGAATATTTATGGCTGTCAATGGTACTTCTGATCTATACACACCATTGCTATTAAGAGACACTGTCATGGGCAGCTGGATGGCTCAGTGGATTGAGAGCCAGGTCTAGAGATGGGATGTCCTATGTTCAAATTTGGCCTCAGACACTTCCTAGCTGTGTGATGCTGGGCAAGTCACTTAACTCCCATTGCCTAGCCCTTACCACTCTTCTGTCTTAGAACCAATACCCAGTATTGATTCTAAAGGGCAGAAGGTAAGGGTTTTAAAGAGAGAGAGAGAGAGAGAGAGAGAGAGAGAGAGAGAGAGAGAGAGAGAATATGCTGGGGTAGGTAGGTGGCTCAGGGGATAGGGTGCCAGGCCTGGAGAAAGGAGGTCCTGGGTTCAAATTTGACCTCAGACACTTCCTGGGGAAGACACAAGACCAGTTGCCTAGTCCTAACCCTCTTCTGTCTTGGAGCCCAAACTTAGTCTCAATTCTAAGACAGAGGGTGGGGGGGGGGGTGGTGGTGGAAAAAAAGAAGCAAAGCTTAAAGTATTACGCCAAGACTTCACAGCAAAGAAAGATGGCGTTTTTCACTTTGTCTTTAAAATTCAAGAATATCCAACACAGCGCCATCCACCTTTAGGCACTAAATTGGAGCTTATCGAACTATTTGAGATTGTATGGTGGAAAGAAAATACCCAGCAAAGAGGAGTTGAGAGAGATGAGGCTGGAGAAGATATATATTTTTTTAAATCCAGTCAAAATACATCAAAGTGAGTGTGCCATGGAGTGGGAGTGGGGGAGGGGAAGAGAGGGACTTTCACTTCCTGCTTCACAAAAGTAGTTCGTGGTGAACCTGTTTTTCTGCAGTGGCAGCACTTTTGTAGCTGTTGTTCTGCTATTCGATTAACCAAACAAGGTGATAATCGCACCCAATGGCTAGAAGGGTTAATAAAAAACAAACAAACAAACAAACAAAACAAGCCCGTGATTTCTTTTTGCCTCTGTGCCCTTCTTACATTAGAACCGGTATGCAAATGCAATCTCCTTCAATTCAAGCATTCCTAGGTAATGTCTGTCCAGGCTTAGAATTCTGCTGGAGCTTGGTTTTCCGGAGGAGGATGCTCGCTGGCTAAAGTGCGCCCTTTTCTTTTACAAAATAAGCCTTCGAGGCAGCATTTTCCACCTTCCAACCCAGCACTCCGCGGGCTAGAAACCCGGGAATAGTCTGGCATAGTTAAGGAGATAGTTAAATGCTTACTTATTCTGCATGAGCACTGAAACCGTAAGGATGAACTCCACGAGCATTAGAAGAGTTTCCAGGTCTTGTCTCAAGAGAATACTTCCCCAAATTTGCTGATGTTGAGCTCTTTATGAGATTTCAGGAGCCAAGTGATCCAAACCTTCACCAGTAAATGGAAATACCCAATTAAACAAACCGGTGAAAGGGAAAGGGAAGATGTTCAGGTCTTCTCTTTAGTGGTTCCCGTCTATCTTCAAAGCTTCGACTTAGTAAACAGAGTAGGGGAATTTTGAAAGGGATATGGCGATAATCTGCTTAATTACCAGGAGAGAAGGTGGCTTTAAACCTAAATTACCATGCTATGAAGATGGGGACTTTAGCACCAGGGAGGGAAAATTTGGGTCAGTGTAATACACTTGTCCAGGACTGACAACAGAAAGAGGGAGGAGATTTCTCTCTCCCTAAGTTTGAAAAAGGTACATTTTGTACACCAACAAGGCCAAAGACTGAGAGATTGATTCTATTCATGCAGATTCATTTAGGCATCTCCTCTCTCCACTCTCTCAGCTGAGAACCTTGTCTCATATTTTATGGGGAAAACTGAGTCCATTTGCCATGAGCTCCCTCTTCTCTTTTCCTCATTTCCTATCACTCAGGTGCCTTCCATTACAATCTTCCCTTTCACCCTTGTCTCACATGATGAAGTGGCATTACTCCTTACCAGGGTTAACACCTCTACTTGTTCAAGAAGAATATCTTCCAACAAACGGTTCCCTCTGTCATTCCCACTTTCACTTTCAATCTCTCCTTGTCTACCAGCTCATTCCCTATTGAGACATACCCATGTCTCTTGTGTCCTGAAAAAACCCTCACTTGATCCATCCATTCAAGCTGTCATCCTATATCTCTTCTACCCTTTGTAGCTAAACTTTTTTTATTCAAAGATTTCATTCTCCCAATTACATGTAATAACAATGTTCAACATGAGTTTTCTGAAATTATAAGATCCAAATTGTCTCTCCCTCCCCACTCTGGGAGATGATAAGCAATCTGATCTGGGTAATACAAGTAAGTAATACATACAAAGCATACTTCTATATTGGTCATTGTTGTAAGAGAATATTCATATAAAACCAAAACCTCAGAATAAAACCCTAAATAAACTAATGTGAAGGATAGTATGCTTTGATCTGCATTCCACTCCAATAGTTCTTTCCCTGGAGGTACAAAATATTCTATGTCCTAAGTCCCTCAGAATTGTCCTGGATCATTGTATTGCTGAGAATTGTAGCTAAATTTCTTGCAACACTTGCTCAATGTCTTGTGTAAAAGAGAGACTTCTACTTTCTTCTCAATCTCTTTTTAACCCCTTACAACATGGCTTCTTGATTTCACGGAAATTGCTCTTTCCAAAGTTACTAATGCTCTCTTCATTGTCAAATCCAATGGACTTTTTCCAGTTCTTCATTTATCTTGACCTCTCTGGATAAGCCTTTGATACCACTGATCACTGTCTCTTTGAGATTCTCTTCTCTGGAGGTTTTCAGTACACCACTCTTGCCTTGTTTTCTTTCTATCTATCTGAATACTCCTTCTCTGTCTCCTTCGCTGGATCTTCTTCCAGATCATGGTCTTTGATCATAGTTATGTTCTTCAGAGTTCTTCCCTGGGCCCATTTCTCTTCTTTCTCTAAACTAGTTCATTTGGTGATTGTGTCAACTCCCAAGGATTTAATTATCATTTACACTGATGATTCTCAGATCTACCTATCCTGCTCCAAACTCTGCTAACTCACTATCTGGAATTTCCAACTGTCTTTTAGAATGTTTCAAACCGGATGTACAGTAGATATTTTAATCTCAACATGTCCAAAACAAAACTCATCTTAAAAAAAAAAAAAACCAACAAAACAAACCTAGCCTTCCAAGAGAAAAATGGTAAGGGCTAGGTAAAGAGAGTTTAGTGACTTTCCCAGGATCACACAGCTAGGAAGTAAATGTCTGAGGCTATATTTGAATCCAGGACTTCCCATCTCTAGGCCTGACTCTCAATCCACTGAACCACCTAGTTGCCCCTATAACTCAATTTCTTGCTTCCTAAACCCTAACCCCATCTCCTACCTTCCTAATTATTATAGCTGGTAAAACCATCCTCTCAGGTCCTTAGTCTTCTAACACCTTACTCCCCAACATGTTCCCTTTGATACAATGACACTGACCTCCTTGCTATTCCATGAACAAGATACTATACTCCATTTATCTAATTTGGGCATTTTCTCTGCCTTTCCTCCATAACTGGAATGTTTTCTCTTCCCTATTCTTACTACTGACCTCTCTGGCTCCTTTTAACATCTCACCTTGCATGGGAAGTCTTCCCTAACATCTCTTAAATTATAATGATTTCCTTCTTTTAATTATTTCCTTCTCATTCTGTATATAGCTTGTTTGTATGTATTTGTTGGCATGTTGTTTCTCCCATTAGCTTGTAAACTCCTTGGGGACAGGGTTTTCTTTTGCCTCTTTTTTCTATCTAATGCTTAGCACAGTGCCTAGAACATAGTAAGGGAATAATAAGCTAGTTTACTTTTCTACCTTTTCGCCAAATATGAGAAATTTAGAGAAACCTAGGAAAACTTTTATGAGCAAATGTAGAGCAAAGTGAGCAGAATCAGGAGAAAAATGTTCACAATAATTGTAATAAGGTAAAGGAAAATAAGAGTAAAAGACATTAGAACTCCAGACAATTTAGTTAGTAGTTTTGATTATCAGAGGATTAGAGATGGTAAAGCATACCTTCTAGCTCTTAGAAGAGAGGTAAGGTAGACTATAAGAATAACATGAGGCATATATTGTTAATCATGGATGATGTATTGGTTTGTTTTCAGTAACTATCCATTTGTAACTATACATTGTTACAATGATTAAATGAATCATTGATTTTTTTTTTTTTTAGATTTCTGCTCTATGTAAGGAAAAGTTCTCAAAGTAAAATTAGTGGCCTTGAAAGATAGTAGATTTCTGATAATTACATGGACAACCTACATAATATTACCTGCCATCTTTGGGAGGGGTGGCTTCTCTCCTATTTTTTCATCACTATTGCTATCCACCCCCTCCCCCAATAAAAGCTGGACTTTGTAACAAATAAATGTAATCAAGCAAAGAAATTTGTGCTCTAACAGTCATGTTTAAAAATCTAGGTCTACAAATAATTTTGAAGGCCTTAAGAACTCTGATTGACACACTGACCCGCCATATTGCAAAGCACTCATGATGAAACATGCCATCTGCCTCCAAATAGCAAGGTGATGCACTCTTTATCAGAGGCATATTGAGTCGTTTTTAGATAGGACATGGCCAATGCAGGAATGTTTAGACGTGTTTATAATGGGTTTTATTTTTCTTGTTTTCTTTAGGAGAGGGAGAAGTTGGTGGAAAAGAATGTAGACCTGAAAATAAAATCAATTAAAAAAAAAACCTTCACCCCAAATAGTATGTCTCTATATTATAACATCAATATTATAAAAACAATTTTAAAGACTTGCATAAATGAAGAATGAAATTAGCACAACTATTACAATTTAGACAATAATAACAACCCTGTAAAAACACATAACTTTAAAACTTTAAGAAATCTGTAAGAAAATTTAAGAAAACTTTAAGAAACTTTAAGAAATTTTTAAGAAACTTTAATGCAGTGATTGTTCATGATTCCAGAAGAATAATGCTATCTACCTCTTAATAGAGAAGTGATGGATTCAGGCTGCAGTATGAGATATATATTTTTTAATACAGTCAATAAGGGAATTTGTTTTGCTTGATTATGTATATTTTAAAAAGTAGTTGTTTCTCTTTTTTCCTTTTTCCATTGGAGGGAGGATTGTAGGAGGGAGAGAGAAAATAGATTTTTATTATTGAAAAAATATTTAATTAAAAAAAAAGTATGTTGGGGCAGCTAGATGACTTAGTGGATAGTCAGGCCTGCAGTCAGGAGGACCTGGTTCAAATTTGGCCTCAGACACTTTCTAGCTAAGTGACCTCGGGCAAGTCGCTTAACTCCAATTGCTAGCCCTTACCACTCTTCTGCCTTGGAACTATTACTTAGTATCAATTCTAAGATAGAAAGTAAGGATTTTTTTAATGTATTTCTCATTCTGTGCATAAAGTCTATTACCTTTTCACTAAGAGGTAGGAGGTATGCTTCCTAATCAGTCTGTTGGAGCCTTGATTGATCATTGTATTCAACAAAGTTCTTATGTTTTCAAAGCTGTTTCCTTTAGAGTGTTGTAGTCAATGTATAATATTCTTTGTGTTCACACTTTGCTCTATATTAGTTCATACAAATGTTTTAATGTGCTCTACTAATTTGTGGAGGAGTCGTGTAGGAGGAATCTGACTTCAGAGAGAATTCTGATAGCTTTTGGTGGAAATGTGTTAGAGAAACTGTGGGGCATAGGTGGACATTACATAGGTAGGTGGTTCTGATCTGTTGAAGAAGTATTGGACAGCAGCCTCTTTGATTGACTATAGTTGTAAAACCAGACCTGGGGCCACCTTCAAAAGCATCAGTCCTCTCACTTGGTGAATCTATGCTTTTGGTTTGGCTTTCATCTTTTTAGTGTCCAGTGTACAAAAGCAGTATAAGGTGAAGTCTTGAGTCCTCTCTGTCTGGGACCGAGGATAACATGGGGTCCCTTCTACTTCAGATTTATTTTTCTTGGCCGAGGAAATTAATCTGTGTTTTGAAAGGTTAAAATAGTGAGCCTCCATGAATCTAGAAGAATCTATGCTGAGTTTTGCAGTCAGTCCATCATAAATGCACTAAGGAGCAACTAGTTACCTTTGGGTCCTGGTCCAGTGGTAGAGAAGAAGAAAACTTATCAAAGATCAGTGCTACATTTGGACATGAGCTTGGTGGGACCAATGCCATGTAGAGATTATGCCAAGTCTGAGCCTAATCTGTCTGAAACTGAGGTAGAATATAGGAGTATGTGCTCTTATAGTGTTGGGATGAAACATTTGTAGTTTTGCTCTTGCTATATCTCTGAAGTAAATATTCCTTTGTAGAACCTAATTAATGTTAAATACTTAAACGGAACTGGGGCACTAGTCACTCCCTGGTGGCTAACAATGGGAGGAATAAAACTGGTGGGTATTTCAGTTAATACTAATCCCTTAACATACCCCTAGAACTTTGAGAGGGAGATTAACAGCCTGACCTTGGGTTAGTGGCTCACTATAGACCAATGATGGTGAACCTTTTAGAGACCAAGTGCCCAAACTGCAACCCTCATATTGCTTTTCAGCCACCCCCTTACTCCCAGACAGGGGAGGAAGGAAGCACTCCCATTGGACTGCTGAGCAGAGGGGCAGGTGATGTGAGAAATGTCCTCTGGGCGGTGCATGCTATAGGTTTGTCAACATGTCTAGGCCATGCTGCCTCTCTTTATTCTCCAGGACAGTGATGACGAACCTTTTATAGGGGCAGGTGATGAGAAATGTCCTCAGGCATGTGTGGAAAGGGGGAGGGGAGCAGCCCAGCCTCTCTTCCCTTTGGCTTTCTAGTAAGGAACTCTGATGAACTCTATGCTAGGGTGATGGTGCGTGTGCACACAGAGAGGGCTTAGTGCCCCCTCTGGCATGGGCGCCATAGGTTTGCCACTGTGGCTATAGACTATAGAAGTGTTCTCAGGTTTCTCTAAATCTGGTTAACAAAATGGTATTCCATTACATTTGTAAACCTTAATTTGTTCATTTCTAAAAGAGAGAACCAACTTTGTTTCTAGTTCTTTGTTACTAATAATATCAGTTGCAATTTTTGTTGCAATTGTAGGTCTCTTTCTTTGTTCTCTTTGATGTATATGACTAGAAGTGGTATAACTATGTTAAAGGATATACATAATATAGTAACTTCGGAGATATAGTTTCAAATTTTCTCTAATAGTGCTTCTTTAGAGATCTACCCACAGTAGAGCCTGTCCTCTCATAGCTCCTCCAACAATTATTATTTTCTTCTGTTGTCTTCTTTATCAATTTGATAGGTGTGAAGCATTCTCTTCAAGTAACTTTGTTATCTCCTTTCTTAATGTTATTATCAATACAGTGCTATCATCCTTGTGTCCTAGCAATTTGTGTACTAAATTCTTTAAGGACCAATAGAAGTGGAGGAATGAGATGATTACAGCAATTGCAGTTGGTATGAAAGCAAAGACCCGACCTATATCTAGCTTCAACCATTGGTAGGAATCATATATTTCTATGATTCCCATTATATAACCTGGGATCACTACGATCTAGAAATAATAAATCATAGTTGAAAAGTTGTATAGTAATGTAAGGATTCTCATCATGGTACAAATTGTTTTCCCCATTGGTGCATTCATAGTGCCAGTTTGAATGTAAAACTTCTATGGTACTGTGCCTTTAAATTTTTTTCTTTTTGCTTGCTAAGTTTGTCCCCTTTGCTATGCTGTAGACAGGAGAAAAATGGCTGTTGTCTGGTTCAAACAGAGGCCTTTTCCCCCCCTCAGAATTATTTAGGTACTTTACCTAAGCTGGCTCTGCCAAAATTTATAAGAATAAATAAGAGCCTTTCAGCAATTTGTAATAACAAATGAAAGCCAGTTGACCAATGTTATGATAAAAGGGGAGAGAGAGTCTATATGGGGTGAGTCTCTCTTCCAGCTCTCCCCTCCCACCAAATATACTCTGGGAGACTTCAAGGGGGTGTCACCCTGAAACTGGGTGACCTGGATGGTTGCGCCACCCCACGGGAGTTGGGGGGAGAGGCTTCCCTATAAGATGAGGTATATGGTACCTCTGAATGAGGGCGGGGTTCACACAAACCTCCCCGAGGTCAGTCAACTTCACAGGGAGTGATCTGGCTCCAAGATGGAGGCAGCCAGACCAAACTGTGGTTCCCTCCTCCCTTGTCTCTTAGGTACTCTGGAACGCTATCTGACTAATGAATGGCTTTTGTTACTATCAATATAGGGATTGGGGAAAGGGGTGAAGGGCAGAGGGATTTGGGGTGCCCTCTTCTCTATTTCTATGGGGTCCATCACTCGGGTGGGAACCTTTGAGATTCCCACTCCTAAGTGTCTCCCCTCACCCCTTCTCCTTCAGTTTCTATTTCTATTTCCTATTTCTATCCTTTTCTATAATTGCAAGTCAAACCAGAAAGGGTCTCTCAGCAAGGTTGGGTAATGGGAGAAGGAGCCTAAGAGATTGCTCCCAAAATGGAGTCCAAACACTTAGCTGACTAGATGATTGAAGTCTTGCTGGGTGAGATGTGATGGAATCTTTGATCAGTGAATCAGGGTTTCAATGTCCAAAGAAAGATCTTCAGGAAGCCCTCAGGACTGGATTTGAGCTGAGATGTCCACCTCCTCCCTCTCTCAGTCCTCCACCAGAAGCCTCCTCCTTCTTCCTCCTCTGGAGCATTACCCAGAATTCCCTCTGGTCTCAACCATCACCAACTGTCACCAACTGTCAGCCACTCCTTCTCTGGCTCCTTTTGTCCCATCCCCCTTGCACAAATCCCATCCTTACAGAAGTAGACCTGAATTATATTAGTTTTCCTTTCTCTAATTTTTAGTGAAATGAAGTATATTTTCATATGTTTGTTGCTAACTTGGATTTCTTCCCTTGAGAATCACTCGTTCATATCTTTTGACCATTTATCTATTAGGAACATTTCTTGTTCCTATATATTTGTATCAATGCCCTATATATCTTAGATATCAGTCCTTTATCAGAAGAATTTGCTAGAAAGATTTTTTTCACAGTTAATTGTTCTCCTAATTCTCCATTGACTATTTATGCAAAAACTTTTAAATTTTATTTAATCAAAACTGTCCATTTTCTTCCCTTTGGTTCTCTTTATCCCTTGTTTAATCAAGAGCTCTCCCTATCCAAAGCTATAAAAAAAAAAAAATCTTCTTCTGTTCTCCTCTATTTTGTTTATATGATCCTTTATATAAAAGCCCTATCTTTATTTAAAGCATATTGTGATATATCATATAAAACATTGTTATGTCTAATTTCTCCCAGACTACTTTCTAATTTTCCTAACAGTTTTTGTCAAATAGTGGTTCTTTATTCCAGTAGTTTGCTGGATTTTCAAATATTATGCTGTTTCAGTGCTTCTGAGTGTTAAGTAATCAATTTTTTGCAAGGATCAACATTTCAATTTTTATGCCATTACTAAATTATTTTGATGATTTCTGCTTTGAAATTTAATTTCATACTTAGAACTCTTTCTTCTTTTTCCTTCCCATTTTTTCACCCTTTTCCTTGAAATTTTTGACCTTTTGGTTCTCCAGAAGAATTGTTCTTATTTTATCTAGTTCTAGAAAATAATCCTTTGTAGTTTTACTGGCATGGCATTGAATATGTATTTTCATTTAAATACTATTGCAACTTTTATTCATGTAGCCTAATGATGAGCAATTAATTTCTCTCCAATTATTTAAGTCTTCCTTTATTTCTGCAAGAAGCATAATTTTATAGTTATGTTTATATAATTCCTGTGTACTTCTTCGTAAGTGGACTCAGATATTTTATATATTCTGTAGTAATTTTCATTGACTTTTTTCTGAGTTTCAAAAGTAATGTAGGGAGAGGAAGATAATTTTGTGGGTTAATTTATATCCTGCTACTTTGCTGAAGTTATTGTTACTATTTTTACTTGAATCTCTAGAATTCTTTTAGTAATATCATATCTGCAAAAAGTGATAATTTTATTTTTCCTTACACATTATCTCCTTAGTTACTTTTTCTTGTTTTATTATTATAGCCCTTCCTTTCATTTTTGCCTTCTTCTATTCACTTCTTCTATTTACTCTTTTTAAAAAAAACATTAAATCTTATTTTATTTTCTAAAAAAGATTAACCTTCTTTCCCTTTTACCTCTCTCCCCACTTTGAGAAAGAAAGGAACACAAAACTTCTGTTACAAGTATGTATAATTAAGCAAAATAAAATTTCTCATTGACTTTAATTCTAAAAGAAGTCTCAGTCTATGCTTTGAGACCACCGCCCTGATTCTCACCCTGGTTATTCCTCTACAGGGTGGCCTAGATTTGTAAGTGAGATCCTGAGGTCTAAGCTGCCATTGCTGCTGGCTTCTGACCTTCCTTTTTTCTCCATACACCACCTAGGTTTGTATGGAAAGGCACTACTATATGCAGGTTCCCTTCTCACTCATCCCTGGATCTGTGACCTGAAACTAGGTAGTGCATGCACTGCCAGATGGCACTTGTCTCTGAAGCAGTGCCCTGGTGTGGATTAGGACATGTTCTGGTATGAGTATGAGGCCTCCTTTTGCCCAAGTATACAGCCTCTCTCTCTGGGCATTGTAGTGTTCCCTGTATAGCATGTTCCTAGTTTGACCCCTTTCTCCAGTGTCCAAGGGTCTCTTTGTCTGCTTCTCTGTTTTGAGCTAGGCTAGAAAAGGCCTCACTATAACTTTCTATGTGATTTTCCACTAGCATTCAGTTTGGTGTATTGTTGGGATCTCATAGAAGGAGTTTGTGAAGTAGAGCTTGGCTAAATTGCTTATCACTCTGCCATCTTGGCTCTGCCTTTCTTATCCATTCTTTAAGTCCCTGGGGCCAAGTCTTTTTTCTCCAAGACTTTTTTCTCGTGAGTTCACTCTCTTTTGAGTTTGCCTCTTGGGAATCTTTTAACCCATACTATTTCTTTACTGTGGATAGTGTTTTCTTCTGTTTACTCACATTTTTATCATTAGTTCTTAGGGATTTTGTGCTCATGGGAGTCTCTTCTCTCTCTTCTAACATTCTTGGATGTGTTGCATAGGCCTTGTTTGGTAATGGTCCTTTTGTTTTCTGGGTGTTCATGTCACTATTGGTATTGATGATATGTTAGGTATAAGGCACTCCCCTTTGTCCCTAACCCTATTTTTTCTCTCAGTCTCTCATGATTTCGGGCCTTTTTTTTTTTTCTACTTTTCTTTTCACAATTCTCATTTAGGAGCTATTTAGAATACTGAAGGTCATGGTGATTTCAGATTTCTTCCAGAGACCACCCTGTTGCCCTAAGTAATGACCTACTGAGCATGGTTCTGTCTTTACTTTTGTTCTGATAAGTCAGATTCAGGATTGGGCTTCAGGTACTTAATTATTAGAGCTTTTGGATTGAGATGCCTTTGTTCAGAGTACTGGTTGGTATTAAATTTATTTATAGAAATCTGTGCTAGTTGTGCTCTTCCCCTTGGTCTACCAATTTTTGGCCAGGATGCTGGAGTTAATTCTGAATTCCATAGCAAAACTTCCCCTAGCCTCTACCACTTTCATGTTTACTTGATCTGACTTCCCTTGTTCTTGTTTCATCCCTCTACCAAGCTCTGCCTTCTTCTACCTGTTTTCCTATGTAATTCTACATTGAACAGAGGAGCTTCCTCCTATTTCTTCAGATTTCTTCATCATTGATCTTTCTAGTTGGATTTTCAGCTATTTGCCTAAGGTTATATGGGAAAGGTGGGCTTTTTTACTACAGTATATGAAACAAAATTAACCAGAACTTGACTAACCTGTATTTTTAAAAAAATGTCCTTGGTGCCAGTGTCAGAGATAGAGAACAATAGGACCTCATTTTGCATGACCAATATGTTTTAAGACCTGTTTTATAAGTTAAAAATCACACGTAACAGTGAACCCTATTATTTAATAAGTATTTTTTATACAAACATAGGTAGGCACTTTATGGCTTTTCTTTGGCTTATCATAGCCACAAGCATCACTACTCTTGTACTTTAGGGTCATTATTAATAACTAAATAGCTTATAAATTATCATATTTTATAAAAATAAATTATTAATAATTAGTCATGAAACAAATAGAAGCACTACCTTGACATGAATATGACTTGTTACTCTGGACAAAGACTGATGGAAGAGCTAAGATTTGGCACAAAACAATATAATGACTCACATTAATGCTTCTGAGAGCAAAAATTAGCATATTTGTTGAATTGCTTGAGATTTTATGTCACTTGGGAAAATGGTACGGATTTAGAGTTAATTAAACATTTTATTTTATGTATTTTTCTGCCTTTGTTTTTTTCAATAGTTAGTCACATATACCTGAATTGGTGTGTGTTGAGTTTGTGTAAATTGACATCCTGCTGTACCAGAAAAGTTCAACTTTAGTTATAATAATATGCTAATTCTTACTATTTTTAAAAAATTTACTCCTATATTTCTGCAAATGCCATGTATCCCTCATTTAACTATAATTGCTAATAGGTTATCTTCATGCCACCATGAGAGTAAGGATACCCAATAACAAAGCAGGCCAAATCAGAGTAGATGCCTTTCTATCATCTATGATGTCCTCATTATGATGATGCTCAGTATGTGTATGATCATGATGTGAAATGAGACACCCCCCATTTTTTAAGATAGATAAAAGGAGGGAAGAATTTGTCAACAAAGCCTTCTTTTGATAGGTTTATGTTGCTGTTATATTTTCTGCCAGTATTTTTTGCATTACAGTAATGAAAGGTATTTTAAAATATGTTGAAAGAAACTGAAGGTGTAGAAGTTCAATTCTTTGTTATAACATATAGATTTGTATCAAACTTTCTTAATTCAGAATGTCCTAAGTTGTAGTCCAGGCCAGAGAAGATTCTACCTAGGCTATACGGAAGAATGATTAGGGACCAAAAAGAAGACAAGATAAACTGAGTGAATATAGGTCTAGGTAAGGCAGGAATTAGGTGGGAGTTGATTAGAAGAGGCATAAATAAGTACCTTCTAAGAAGCTCCTGTTTATTATGAAAGTGTAGTACAGAGGATGAGATGCTAGACTCAAGGTCATCAGAACCTGGTTTCAGACCCTATCTCTGATACTTACAAACTATGTGACGCCAGCAAACTGCTTAATCTCTCTGAACTTCAGTTTCCTCAAATATACAAGGGGTAAAATGATAGCGCTTATTAGTTGTAAGCATAAAATGATATATACAAAATATTTTGCTTTTGTTACTAGAAAGGAGGGCTTATTTTAAAAGGCCTTATTCATCTTACTATTAAATAATGGGTAGTCCTTCCTGACATTCATTTTTGCTTTAGGAACCATCATTTAAACTTCTTTTTCAATAGAAATGATCACTAGTAGAATATTACAATTCCCGTCTAAAATGAAAGATGAGACAAGGTCCCATGTTTGAGTCTTTTTAAATTTTTAAATTTTTTAACTTTGAATATTTTCCCATAGTTACATGTTTCATGTTCTTTCCCTGTCCCCCAAATCCTCCCTAATCCCACTTAGCTGACGCACAACTCCACTGGGTTTTTCACGTATTATTGATCAAGAACTAATTCCATATTATTGATAGTTGGACTAGAGTTATTGTTTACTATCTACATCCCCAATAATATCCCCTTCAGCCCATGTGTTCAAGCAGTTGTTTTTCTCCCGTGTTTCTCCTCCCACAGTTCTTCCTCTGAATGTGGCTAGTTTTCTTTCTCATAAGTCCCTCAGCCTTGCTCTGGATCCTTGCATTGCTGCTAGTAGAGAAGTCCGTTATGTTCGATTGCACCATAGTGTATCAGTCTCTGTGTACAATGTTCTCCTGGATCTGCTCCTTTCGCTCAGCATCAATTCCTGTAGGTCTTTCCAGTTCAAATGGAATTCCTCCAGTTCATTATTCCTTTGAGCACAATAGTATTCCATCATCAACAGATACCACAATTTGTTCAGCCATTCCCTAATCAAAGGACATTCCCTCATTTTCCAATTTTTTGCCACCACAAAGAGTGCAGCTATAAATGTTTTTGTACTAGTCTTTTTCCTTATTATCTCTTTGGGATATTAACCAAGCAGTGCTATGACTAGATCCCATGTTTGAGTCTTGAACAGCACCAAATATTGCTGAACAAAATTATGTATTGTGAATTTTATAATTTTATATGTTTGTTATAAGGGATTCAGTTAAACTCTTGATTATTAGTTTTTGTTTTAAAAATTTTCATCTTGGACAAGCTATTGAAGGAAAGCAAAGTGAGAGTAAGATACCTGATAAGGTACTAGATAGTCTTTAGGATCAGGACCAATTACTTCTAAAAATGAAAGGGAATTTATGAAATTTAATCAGAAATGAGTGGAGTCAAAACCAAAAAGAAAACCAAATCAGAAATCATTGCTTTGCATCCTAATTTGGAGAATGGGGATAAGAGAGGATGAGAATGCCCTGTTTCTAAAGTCAGAAGAACCAAATAAGAATCCATATGGAAAAGATCATGAGTTTCAAGTTGGAGGACTTAGATTCAAATCCTGATCCTGCAACCTTATGTGATCTTGGGCAATCATCTAACTTCTCTGTACTTCTGTTTTCTTATTTGTAAAATAAGGAAATTGGACTCCAGGATTTTTAAAGTTCCTTTCTAGTACTAAATCCTTTGTTACTATGATAATATCTACCAACATTTCCTCACAATATGGATTAGGTCCACTCCTCTATCTGTTGTGTGGAGATGGAAAGCATGGAATCCCTGCAAAGATACAGGGACAGCCTCACCCAAAGTTCTCCAGGGGGGTCCCCTGGAATTCTGGGTGAGGCTGTCCCTGTATCTTTGCAGGGATTCCATGCTTTCCATCTCCACACAACATATCCCACCTTCGACAGGAATTCATTTTCCTTAATAGACAAAGCAATTTCTGGAACAGATTGCCTTCTGTTTCTCTGATGCAGCATCCTGGCCACCTAAGGGCATAAAATGTCCCACTTGCCTGCAGTCAGGACTGATTCCCCTGTGTAATTTGCTGAAACCCATGTGAGTCACCATGTCCTTCATCCTGATGACCAGATATATTTCTATATACAGACAAGAGGGCTTGTTTCTAGAAAAACTAAGTGTCACGGCATCAAAACTCCCCCCCCCCTTTTTTTGGCATATCCTTGCTATTTAGTGTAAATTAAAATTCCTTTGAAGTTCAATGACTTTTACCTGCCTCATTTTGTACTAACATTGAATCTGAATTTAGAGTGTGTAAGTGTGGATTTGGGGTAAATCAAGGATAACTAGGCACTCACCTTTGAATTGGACTGGTAGCCGACCCCATGGAACTCTGAGAGAATTCCGTTTGGGAGGGGCCAGTGAAGGAGGGAGATTGGTGAAAATTCTGCAGATTCTAAACTGCCAACAGCCAACTGCCAAAAACTCCAAAGAGGACATTCAAGCTCTCTGGCGGGCTTGGGGGTGGATGGTTGTGGGTGGCTGGGAGGATCTGGGCAGGAATTTAGCTCTTCTGAACCCAAAATTCAGGGGTAACCTGGAGATTTCAACATCAAAACCTTTTTACTGACTTCATTTGCCAACGAAGGAGAAACTGAAAGAGTTGTGCTCCATAATTGGCCTTAGTGCCCGGACTCCAGAGGGAACGGGCACTTGAGGGACCCTTCCTTGATCCCTCTTCTACCCCTTCCTCGAAGTTATTCCCCTGTTTGTTAGATAGTGTTAAGGATAGGATATTGTGAGGGGAGGGAGTCAAAGCTACAGAAGAAACCAGAACTGCTCTCTTGTTGTGGGGTTCATAGTTGATAGAAAAGTTATCCCTGTACCCTCCTTCCGCAAAAATCCTCAAACATCCCTTACCCTGTTATCCTGAATTCCCTCATTCTTATAATAATTTTTATTAGTTTATTAGTGGTAGTTTGGGGCTGTGACTTGGAGGGGAGGAAGACTGATCTTGTGGCTGAGGGGAAGATGAATACTAAACACCATCTTGATGGGCAAAGTTACTAGAACTTAGGAGTGGGGAGACTTGTCTACATAGTGCTAACTCTGAGGGTGGGATCCCATCCATTAGGGTCACAACTGAACCCCAACACCTTCCTTCAACATCCCCATAATAGCTTTTCCAGTTGGGAACCCTTTTGAGTTTATTCCCTCATAGGTCTTCCCTGGCGTGGGGGTGAGTGAATAGCTGGTCTGGCCCATTGAAAGCTAACAAGGGGGGAGTCTAGATACCCCCCATTTTACCATCAATACTCGACCACATACAAGTGCTAGTGTCAAAATCACTTCCAATAGATACTATCTATTAATCAGTCAAATGACAAACATTTATTAAGTTTCTAAAATGTGTCAGGCATTTGTAATGGGGGACAGGCGCATGGGCAGTTTGCTAAGATAGTGGTTATTCATGTGGACAACACTGAAGAGTTGCCTCGGGAAGATTTTTTTTTTTTAACCCTTGTCTTTTGTCTTAGAATATATACCAAGGATTGTTTCCAAGGCAGAAGAGCAGTGAGGGTTGGTTAGGCAATGGGGGTTAAGTCACAAGGTCACATGGCTAGGAAGTATCAGAGGTTGGATTTGAACGCAGGACCTCCCCTCTCTAGGTCTGATTCTCAACCCAATGAGCTGCTGAGCTGCTCTCTCTTCCTGGGAGAATCTTGGGGACTATAGCATGTGTGAGCCTTCTGTAATTGGTTCTAGTTGGCATACTAAACATTTAGGAGGAACTCTTTTCTATCAGTTGTTGGACAGTTGGGCTGTCAGTCTTCAGAAGGGCTGGAGTCAACACTGACTGTGGCTAGATGATTCATTCACTTGCTTCTGGTATGAAAACTGTAAGAACAGTGCTAAGGGGAAGGGCTGTAGAGCCTTCATCTGCTTCTTATTGCCCTGAGAAATGGGCTTGAGTTGTTGACCTTTTCATTCTCTGATTTGGGTCTGGAGTATTATCATTATATTATATTAGTAATTAGTATATAATATACATGGAAGTCCAGGAATATTGGATTGGATATAATAAGCAAGCAGAAATAGGAGTTACTTGGGAATCCAGGAAAACAAACTGGGTGTTGCAGCCGCCTCAGCATCGTTGCCTGGAGAAGTACAAGGTCCATCATTCTAGCCCAGTGAAAGCTTTCATTCAGCATTTGTGGATAGTACCTACATAAGCACTGGGCTAGTTTTCAAGCCTACTCCCCTAGAAACCAAGGTGATCTAGGAGAGATTATGTCCTACCTGAGGTGTTGGGGGAAATATTTGTACATTTGTTCTTGCTATATCTGTGAACCAAATGCCCCTTGATCTAAACCAATTGATGTTAAGTGCTTAAATGGAAGTAGGGTGCTAGTTACTAGCTCCCTACAAATTGAGGGAACACAGCCAAAGAAAGCTTAAGCTGATGGCAGAAAATAGAAATTGTTCTAAGTCCTCAAGGCACCTGAGAATGCTGAAAGGGGGAGATGTTACTCCCCCTCTTGCTCTTGCTCTTGAGAGACAACCATGTTACACATTGCACGAGGTACTGGGAAGACAAAGATAAAGATGAAACAGTCTCTGCCCTCAAAAATGTTGCAACATAAACAAATATATTGAAAATGAATGAATTAAAATTTCCCGGAGGGCCATAAGGGCTGGCAGGAAAGACTACATATACAGGTGTTGCTTGAGCAAGGTTTTGAAGGAAACAAGAGGTTCTAAAAAGTAAAGGCGAGAAGGGAATGAATCATTGCAGAATCTCAGAATGGAGTTAGGAGATGCAATAATAAACTGTGTGTGATGACCAACAAGAAGACTAGTTTGAGAGCAATGTGGACAGGGGAGTAACAAGTAATGATAATGGAAATAAATATAATAAGTTGATTACTACACTAATGAATAATGAGGTTTTGGTCAGGCTGTGAAGGACTTTAAAGCCAAATAAAGGAGTGTACATTTAATCTTAGAAGTAAGGGAAGGTTTTTGTTGTTCAGTTATGTCTCCCATCTTTGTGACTGACTCTTTTTGGGGTTTTCTTGGCAAAGACATTGGAGTGGTTTGCCATTTCCTTCTCCAGCTCATTTTACAGATAAGGAAACTGAGGCCAACAGGGCCATACCGCTAATGAGTGTCTGAGGCCAGGTTTGAACTCAGTCTTGAACTCATGTCTTCCTGACTCCAGGCCTGGTGCTCTATGGAGTCTGGCACCACCTAGTTGTCCCAATGGAGAGCTATTGCAGTTTATTTAAGGAAGGAGTAATGTGATCCCACCTGCCCTTAAGAAAAATCACTTTGGCAGCTCTGTGAAGGATGGATTGCGGAGGGGAAGAAACTTGAGGCAGAGAGGACAGTTAGTAGTTCTGTGGGCAAGTCATTTAACCTATCTTCTGAGCCTCAGTTCTCTCATTTGTAAAACTGGAACAGTGTCTCCACAATCTGACTCAGAGGTCTGTGGTAAGGAAAGATTTTCTAAGTTCTCTAAAAATGCTGTTAAGATAATTTTTTTGTAAAGATGTTTTATTTTACCAATTACATGTAATAATTTTCCATGCAAGTATTTTTTAAGTTATATGATCCAAATTGTCTCCTCCCTCCCTTCCCTATCTCTTCCCCAGAGATGGTGAGTGATTTTATCCAGTTATACATGTATTATCATGCAAAACATATTTCCATATTGTTCATTTTTGTAAGAAAATATTCATATGACTATTACTATTATTGAAGCAAGGGGGTGTCATGTGGCTTACAGGAAAGCAAGAATGAAGACCTCTAGCATTCCTCCCTCCATTCTCCTAGGTTTATTTTGAATTATTATAATAATTATTAATATTTTAATTATTATCATCAATAATTCAAGGCTCTGAATCTCAAGGTAGTCTCAAGATCTCAGGGCATGATAGCAGACAGCAAACTTTCCATTTTTCTCCCCACCCATCATCAAAACCATCTAAATATATATATTTTTTTCTCTAATTTGCATCTGAAAGAAGCAATGGGTGGGTGGTAGAGAGGGTTATAAATGGGAAACACAGCTTTTCACCTTTCTATCTGAAGTTTCAATACAGGTCAGGTTGGTAGACACTGAATTTCATTACTACTTTGCCAGTTTTTGTGACAGGAGCTGTAGGTAGCATCACATATACACCCAGTCAGTGTGTAAGTCAGTCAAGTCAGATGCAATACAAAGGGCTTTGAAGGGCTCAAGACTGAAGGTGCTATTTGGTTCTGGGACAAGGCACATGGAATTCATTTGGAAGCCTGTGAGGTATTTTCTGCAGCAACACTGTTATGTCATCTACTGTGCCCTGAACTGACTGTTGACTATTTTCCCAATCCCTTACTATTGCTGATTCCAGGCAGTATTTTTCAAATCACTCAAATCCCTCTCTGATTCAGTTTTTCCATTAATAAATCTATCAAATAGGGAAAGGTTTTCCTGGCTTAATTTTGGGGAAGAAGTAAGATGTGCTTGGTAGAGGGAGGGGAAGAAAGAGAAGTGTTTTAAGGGAGATTTTCAGGTTAACTGGTCCAGTCTCACCCAGAGGATAAGGAGTACAAGTTTAGGAATTCAAATCACTAACATCTATTCCAATTTGTCCTGAATTGCCTATAAAAAAAAAAAGAGGTATTTTTAGAACCAAAGAATCTCAGTATGTGAATACAACAAATACCTTCTTTATAAGCAGAAATCCCTTTTGTAGCTTCTGTGATAAGAAGTTTTAAAGTTCTGCTGGAAAACCCTTAGTGATGGGGAACTCACTGTTTCCAATGTAACACATTTTCTCTTATGTTGAACTGAAATAAGCCTTTTCTCAACTTCTACCTATTGCAAAAAAATTTTTTTTGACAACTTTTGATTTTATATCTCCTTCAATTATCTTGCCCTCTCTCCAGCCCAAGGAGTCATTCCTTGTAACAAAGAATAAAAAAGAAAGAGAAAACAGAAACCAGATGTGGTGGTACATGACTGTAATCCCAGTTTTTCTTTTTTTTGGGGGGGAAGGTCAGCCAATGAATCACTTGAGTTCAGGAGTTCTGGGCTGCAAAAGCTTTAAATTTGATTGTGTGGTACTAAGATGGTAAGTTCCTAGGAGCAGAAGACCCCAAAGGAAATCATCACTAATCAGAAAAACAGAGCAGCGGTGGGGTCTGCTGGATGAGTGGCTGCTCCACCAGCTCCATGGCTGACATAGGGAAATACAGCCTAAGATAAAGAAGAAGAAAGAAGAAAAGAAAGGAAAGGAAAGGAAAGGAAAGGAAAGGAAAGGAAAGGAAAGGAAAGGAAAGGAAAGGAAAGGAAAGGAAAGGAACTGTCTCTTATACA